>NW_026857191.1:0-37670 GCF_026571515.1 Ruditapes philippinarum
ACCAATGAAGTGAAATGAATTTTATTAATCATAGAAGAAACATGTGTGTTGATAATAAAGTGACTGATAGATCGAAAACAACTGAACAAAGAAAAAAAACTAAATTAAGCATTTTTGGGGCCGTCCGGGTTTGATGGTTGTCCGGTTTTGGTGGTCTCCAACCAGTACAGCTTTTCCATTTATTATCGGATTTTGGAAATTTAAAGTATATTTTGAAGAAAAATACTTGTCTAATTCAAATATCTAATTTATTTTTTAAAGGTACAGATAATCTGTCCGCAACAACGATTAAAAAATTAACTTGACGAAATCCGCGTTAAAATAACCGTAAATATACATTTTTTTTATATAAAAAGAAGGTATTTGAAATTTATAATTACGGTACCATTCAAAATAAAAAAGAAGCCGATGTTAGTTATTCACAGATGATCAAAGATGCAATATTTAAGATTTATTAGGTTATGTAGTCAAATTTATTAATGCACCATTGTTTACGGGTAATGTATTGCGGCCTTTACAATTCGCTCCACACATGAAGAAAATTTATTCAGTTTTTAGTACAAAATTTTGCCGAGATTATCAATATTGCCATATTCATAGAATATTTCAATTTCATTCATTAATTATATCATTATTATTTTTTTGTAAATCTGTTTTCAAATGTCGGTGCAGTGAAGTAGACAATCATCGTAACAGTAAAGTACTCTCGTGTGGCTGTCTCGATTCCGGCCTTTTTAATTTCACTCGTATTTTTTAATTTTCTTTATTAACATTTATAAATGAAACTGAAAATAAACAACTTAATTTGTTTAGTCATTTCTTTGAAAAATAATGAAAATAAACATATGAAAAATAAATCATTTGACGTCAATTGTGAAGGATAACTATGAAAAGAATCTGTTTCAAAATAAAAAATAATATTATAAAACAGCTGTTCTGTATGCCAATAAAAAATTCTTCCTTGCCAATCTAATGAATTCATCTATATATGAACGCTTGTCTAGAATAATCTGAAAATATATTTTTTATACACTAATTAGTAAAATATTTGCCATATTTATACTAATATACAGGTAATCAAATAAAAAATGTACAAATTATTTGGAGAAAAATCACAAAAATAAAGACACATTTTAAACATGAATTTCTTTAAAAGTATTTTAGCAATCAAGAAACATTTTTTTGCAATGCCACCATTAAACCATGTAAAAAATAATTATCTTAATCTGAAACGCGGTAATAATTTATGCTTAAAGTAAAAGAGCGTCAAAATGTAGAGAGAATGCTTAAACAAAAGGCGAATATTTTTTAAATTAGGTACTTTTTAACTAAGCGTTGCAGCGTTCTATCGACATATTTTCATATAATATATACTTTAGCGACACAAAATAATACTGTATCAATACATTCATATGTGTATAATTTTTCACAAAACTGCAATAACACCACATACTCTAGTGAAAATCTGTCATATTTCGCACTCCGCGCGTTCCGCCATCTCGTTCTGTCCACCTTTATCCGATTCCGCGCATGCGCGCGACGGGACTTTAAGCTAAACGAAAGTGTCCGATCCTTGTAATATAAATCCGTGATTCTACACACCAGTTCAAATCATTAGTGCAACTCCTAATTAAGTGTTAAATGGCTTTGCTCTGTAATTTTTTTGTGTTTTAATATCAGCTTAGGAGGCCATAATCAAACTTTTAGGATCATATTGATGCCTCTTTGGTACCAAATGATTTGGTTTGTTCTAAAAATAGTTTGAACTCAATTATGTGTTGTTGTTGACATTATCCCTCTTAAATATATTAAGTTTATGTTTACTTATTACTTATATGAGCATTTAGCAATGAATACTACAGTTTTCCATTGCAGGGACACGTGCTTTTGTTGCTTTGTTGTCAAAAATAAAAAGTGATAATGATAAACAATGTTTCATTATTGGTTTTTAATTGGAGTTCATATGATTTGTATAGTATCTATTTGTGAAACAAATATTTTGAGCTGTATTGTACATATAGTAGTGTGAGACCGTCATTTGAAGCGCATTGCGTCAGAGACCCGCCACGGGTTTCTGCAACATTGAAAAAACTAGAAAATTGATGACTTTTGGAAAAAAACTGATAAATTTAATGTTTTTTCTCTGGATTTAACAATAATTTCCACACTTTTTTTTTCTTCTGTTTTTGTCGCATTTCTTTCGTTTATTTTTGCTTGAGGTGAAAAAGCTCTGCTAAATAGACAAGTTTTCGGATATCAACAAAGTCGAGAGCATCGCTTCCATCCGTTTTAAACATTCCACGATAATACGAGAAACAGGGATAATACTGAATTTATTTAACGAGTTGAATAAAATGATATTTTGTGAGCCTCTGGTGAGCATAATATTATTTTATTCAACTCGTTCAATAAATTAAGTAATGATCTTACACGCATTTAATATTCTACTTATCACATACCAAAAACAAAGACTGTTTGAAGTGATAAAGAAACATTTTTCATTGTAGTGCCTATAGTACTGGTTAAAATAATGGGGACCACCAAAACCGGACAACCACCAAATCCGGACGGCCCCGAAAATGCTTAATTTAATATTTTCTTTGTTCAGTGGTTGTCAGTCACTTTTTTATCAACAATAAGTGCATGTTTCTTTTGAATTTAAGTAAATAAATTTATTTCAACCTCCGTAAATGGTAATATTTTAATGTCTATTTCAAGAATGTTGATGTTGAAATTCGGTGGTCATGAAAGCAATGCCTGACCTCATACATGTATACCAGCTATAATCATTTGCAGAGTGAATAATAGAATATCCAAAACTTCAGCATTTGTTGCTGACATATTGAATAGCATGTTACAAATCAAAAATCAAAACACCCAAGCTTTTATCTGAATTAAATCAGATCATGTACATATCTGTCCGAACACATGGTACTGTAGTGTAGACAATGTAGGTAATTTTGATACCCTCCTTGTCGAGCATATGATATAAGTGTCTATTCAATCAGAAATAAACAAACTAGTTTGTTAGTTAAGAGAAGAACCTAGCTGAACTGTGTCAAATTTTTTTATCTCTAGGTTAAAAATTATGAAATCTGTATGGAAAATGTTCCAAAAGTGTCCGGTTGATGGTCTCCGACCTGAGTATACAACTAACATTTAGCGTGTCTTAGCGTTTTGCTTATGTAACGCAAATGATATCTTATTAAAATATATGCCAGTGTAATACCATTTTTAAGGAGTCGTTAAATCGGCACGGGTATGTATTGAAGCTTGAATTGACCCCATCTCCACCCCCCACCCCCCCACACGAGATGCCGTGGTCCTTGATTATTTATATGTGGTCATGTTGACATATATTAGTGCAAAATGGCGTGTTGTATCATGGTTTTGGTGGAGAAATATAGAATCTTGACAACATTTGTATCGGGGCATGTCCAAATTGCTTTTGTCTAATATAAAAGATGGCGGGAACTATCGGAATGGCCTAATTATTATTCGGAAACTAGATCCCGCCCTTCAAGTAGACGTACTGCATAAATTTTTCGTTGATTTTATTTATAAACTAAATGTTTAGAATAGAACGTTATTAAGTAAAATAGTTTGGCTTTATTCAAAGTATAATTATGTGTCTAATGTTTAATTTGATCTTCAGTTGATTTTTAGCTCACCTGACCACGAAGTGGTTAAGGTCAGGTATAGTGATGGGGCTATGTCCGGCGTCGTGCGTCGTTCATCGTCAACAATTGGGTTGTTAACAGTCTAGCAGTCACAGTTTTGATTGGATCATCATCAAACTTTGTCAGAATGTCTCAATGAAATACAGATCGAGTTCCAAGATGGGTTATCTCGGGTCAAAAACTAGGTCACAGGAGCTAAAAATAGAAAAAGCTTGTTAACACTCTAGAGGCTGCAGTTTTCATCCAAATATTCTGAAAATTTGTCAGGAAGATTGTTTTAATGATATCTAGGTCAAGTTCGAAGATTGGTCATCTCCGGTCAAAAACTAGGTCACAGGAGCTAAAAATAGAAAAAGCTTGTTAACACTCTAGAGGCTGCAGTTTTCATCCAAATATTCTGAAAATTTGTCAGGAAGATTGTTTTAATGATATCTAGGTCAAGTTCGAAGATTGGTCATCTCCGGTCAAAAACTAGGTCACAGGAGCTAAAAATAGAAAAAGCTTGTTAACACTTTAGGGGCTGCAGTTTTCATCCAAATATTTTGGAAATTTGTCAGAAAGGTTGTTTTGATAATTTCTAGGTCAAGTTCGAAGATTGGTTATCTCTGGTCAAAAACTAGGTCACAGGAGCTAAAAATAGAAAAAGCTTGTTAACACTAGTGGCTGCAGTTTTGATTCAAATATTCTGGAAATTTGTCAGAAAGGTTGTTTTGATGCTTTCTAGGTCAAGTTTGAAGATGGGTCATGTCTGGTCAAAAACCAGGTCACAGGAGCTAAAAAAGAAAAAGCTTGTTAACACACTAGTGGCTGCAGTTTTGGTTCAAATATTCTGGAAATTTGTCAGAAAGGTTGTTTTGATGATTTCTAGGTCAAGTTTGAAGATGGGTCATCTCAGGTCAAAAACTAGCTCACAGGAGCTAAAAATAGAAAAAGCTTGTTAACACTCTAGTGGCTGCAGTTTTCATCTAAATATTCTGGAAATTTGTCAAGAAGGTTGTTTTGATGATATCTAAGTCAAGTTTGAAGATGGGTCATCTCCAGTCAAAAACTAAGTCACAGGAGCTAAAACTAGAAAAGCTTGTTAACACATTAGGGGCTGCAGTTTTCATCCAAATATTCTGGAAATTTGTCAGAAAGGATGTTTTAATTAAGTCACTGGGTCAAAGGTCAAAGTCACAGGGGCCTTTGAGATATCAACATGAAACTTTATAGGTGCAAAGATCTCACTCAGGAGGTGTGCAGTGCACAAGAATGATAACTGTACCTTTCATAATTTTTGAGTTATTGCCCTTTGTTATTTTTCATACTTAATTTTTCACCTGAGTGGAGCATAACTCAAAAGTGTGGATAGATCTTATGGAGGAGGAATGCTGTGCACAAGAATGATAACTCTTCCCTATATAATTTTTGAGTTATTGCCCTTTGTTGTTTTTCATACTATTTTGTCCAGAGCTTATTTCAAAAAGTATTTGAGGTATCAACTTGAAACTTCATTGGTGGATGGATCTCATGAGGAGTGCAATGCACAAGAATGATAACTCTACCCGGTATAATTTTTGAGTTTTTGCCCTTTGTTATTTTCAGCCATCAGTATTTTACATAGGTTTCAAATCTGTAATCACTTCAGCCATCAGTTTTCATTACCAAAAGACCTCTTAAAATTGAATTATTCTGCTCTACTACATATACATTCTTCCAATGAGCAAACACTTTCGGCGGGGATCATCGGCCATGTTGACATGGCTCTTGTTGTTGTATGTACTTCAATACATCTAGTAAAATGAATTTGTACAGTTTTCTTTTTAGGATATTATTAGCATGAGCTCTTTTCACCAAGATAAAACGGTTATTCCTTTCATTCTAGTATTTCTTTTCTTCAATAGTTTTGCTCAAGTAAAATAATTATAATAATTTATAATCGGTTTTCAACATAATCATGCATGCTTGCAAGCATGATCCATTGCAAACTGCAAAGTACGCTTGATTTAAATGAAAAAAGCTATATCTTACATTAGTAAAAGTCACCCTTAAAATATAATAGAAGATATTCAATATAAAAGGAAGGAAAAATCGAAAATCTTGTTTATTCTCAATCACGGAAAGAAAACGAAAAGAGTTTAGAAACAAAATAATATATTTTTATATGAGAAATTCAACAGAGATAGGGAGTAAAACTAGAACTGAAATAGCAAAAGATTTTCAAATTCCAAAAAGTACAATCAAAATTTTAATGCTCTCCAAAATGGCGGACGATGGTAAACATATATAAATCTGTTCGCTATAAAACTCCTGATACAAGGAACTAATTCGCTATATGTTTACAAGGATATAAGGAACAGATTTTGAATGTCCCGATGAGTCGTTATAAGCAGAGTTTACTGTATGGCCATTACTGTAATATCATAATTATATAAAAGTCTTTAATCAAGATAAAGATGTGAAGGAAAAGAAAACATTTATATCTAACACTTTGTTTAATACTTTATAATAATGATACTTATATAAAACATACATAACAGTGATTTTTTTACAAACTCATCAGTGTGGGTCCTAGGACTCGCTGGGCTATGAATCTATGAGTCCCAAAATTTAGCCGACAAATCCAAGTTACAAGGCTTAATATTGCTTTAGTGATATAAAAGGTATATTAACAATGGAATGAAGAAAAAATGAATTTGATTTCTACATTAATTACAATGCTTCTGTTACTGAAATTATTCAAAACTGTCAAATAAATTTAATAAGTTTATTTCCATTAATTTAGTTTGAGATTAATCAAAACTTCATTTTCCTTAATATTTTTATGCTTATCTATAGTATAGCACATTAATATTTCTTATATGTAGAAGATTTGCAAACATAACTTGAACACAATTTGGTATTTATTACCAAATACCTGTCAGACAGGACTCCCTACTCAGAAAAAGTATGCATCCAAAAGATGCACATTATTTGAAACTTTGCATCCACAGCAAATTCAATGAGTCCTGGACTCAGGATGCAGAGGTAAAAAAATCACTGTGTAACATATACACTATTTTTTATTGTAAATAAACAATGTTTATGCATATTAGTTACATATTTGCATCTATTTCTATGTTGCTCTCACTTCATTTTTATACGCCCGTTTGAAAAACGGGACGTATTATGGGAACACCCCTGGTGGGCGGGCGGTCGGGCGTATGGGCGGGCGGGCAGCGTCCAATTTTGTCCAGAGCATATCTCCTACATGTATGGAGAGATTTTAATGAAACTTCATGGAAATGTTCACCACTATGAGAAGCAGTGTCGTGCACATGAACCAGGTTTCTAAGTCAAAGGTCAAGGTCACACTTGGAGCTCATTGAAAAATGCTTGCCCGGAGCAAAACTTCCACATGTATAGAGGGATTTCAATATTACTTGGCACAAATGTTCACCATTGTGAGGCGGAGTGTCGCAAGCAAGATTCAGGTCCTTGCGGTCAAGGTCACACATAGAGGTCAAAGTTCAGATAAAAATATGAAGATGTGTATATGGACCATTTAGTCATCATTTATTGAGGGATTGTAACACAAATGGTCATTATCAAGACTATGGCTGTGGTACATATAATTTAGGTCAATATATACAAGGTCAAGGTCACTAAAGATGATGAAATATCCAGATTTTGTCCGGAGCATAAATTATCTCCTACACGCATGGAGGGATTTTAATGAAATTTCATAGAAATGTTCACCATTATGAGAAGCCATGTCACGCACATGAACTAGGTCTCTAGGTCAAAGGTCAAGGTCACACTTAGAGCTCATTGAAAAACGCTTGTCCGGAGCAAAACTTCCACATGCATAGAGGGATTTCAATATAACTTGGCACAAATGTTTACCATTGTGAGGCGGAGTGTCGCGCACAAAATTCAGGTCCCTGCAGCCAAGGTCAAGGTCACACATAGAGGTCAAAGTTTAGATAAAAATATGAAGATGTGTATAGGGACGATTTAATCATCAAATATTGAGGGATTGTAACACAAATGGTCATTATCATGACTACGGCTGTGACACATGTACTTTAGGTCAATATATGCAAGGTCAAGGTCACTTAAGATGGTGAAATATCCAGATTTTGTCTGGAGCATATCTCCTACATGTATGGAAGAATTTTTATAATACTTTATGGAAATGTTCACCACCATGATATGTATTGCTCCATGCATGATCCAGGTCAAAGGTCAAGGTCACACTTAGAGCTCATTGAAAAATGCTTGTCTGGAGCAAAACTTCTACATTCATAGGGGGATTTCAATATAACTTGGCACAAATGTTCACCATTGTGAGGCTGAGTGTCGCACGCAAAATTCAGATCCCTGCGACCAAAGTCAAGGTTACACATAGAGGTCAAAGTTCAGATAAAAATTTGAAGATGTGTTTAGGGACCATTTAGTCATCATTTATTGATGGATTGTAGCACAAATGGTAACTATCATGACTACAGGTGTGACACATTTAATTTAGGTTAATATTTGCAAGGTCAAGGTCACTGGAGATGATTAAATATCCAGATGTTGTCCGGAGCATATTTTCTACATGCATGGAGGAATTTTAATGTTACTTTATAGAATTGTTCACCAACATGAGACGTAGTGCCCTGCACATGAACCAAGTCTCTAGGTCAAAGGTGAAGGTCACAGTAAGAGCTCATAGAAAAACGCTTGTCTGGAGCAAAACTTCTACATGCATAGAGGGATTTCAATATAATTTGGCACAAATGTTCATCATTGTGAGGCTGAGTGCCGTGCATAAAATTCAGGTCCCTGCGACCAAGGTCAAGGTCACACATCCTGTGCATATCTTCCCTACTAATTTGTTTTAAGGTTCATTTAACAACGCAGTGCCAAGAATAAAAACTTGCTTGCTAGATAACACTTATCCATAATGCCCCCATCTCCATCTAAAGCTTTTGTAAACGGGCGTATTTTGTGACTGGCACCCTTGTTCATTATTAATAATTAAAGTTTGCTCATTCTTACCAGTCCTGCAAATGCCTTTGAATTTCTATCTGTTTGTAGAAATGTTGTTAATTGCATAAACTTACATATTGTCTAATCCTAGTAAATTAATTAGTACATAAAATGCAATAAAATCCCTATAATTGTCATTAAATCTGTTAATAAACACTACTATATTAACTGCATCACTTCAAACATACCATTTCACAGCTTGTGATTTTGACTCTAATTTTACGAAAATATCGTCCGGAATTCAAAATTTAGAAGTTCCGGAATTCAGAAGTATTATATTAATAGAAGATAAAAGGGAAAAAATCGGGACCGAAAAAATTGTTCTGTTTTTAGAAGTTTCCGGATTTCAGAACTTCCGGAATTTGGAAGTTTATACACTGTATAAATAAACTAAAATTCACACATGGCAAATGGCAAACTGTTTACACTACATTTATGATTTACAGTCTGACCCCGGTTATTCGACAACCCTTTATTCGAATACCCGGCATTATCCGAAGTAGATCGGCAGTCCCGTTTTTATCTCTATATAATCAATATAAATACTAGCGTATTATTCGAAATGCATTATCTGAATACCTCCTATTTTTCGAAGTAAAATTTCGGTCCCGATTTTACAATTATGAAACAATTTCACACCTTTTATTCGAAGCCAGTCTAATTATTATTCGGAGCCAGACTAATTGGCGCAGATCCACTCGCTGACCGGTCGACTTGTGAAAAATATCAACAGTCATGCGTGTATTTAGACAATCATGATAATAACTCTTTGTGTGTTTTTAATCAACTTTAATTGCCGAAAATGAAAAGCAATGCACCGTGCTGTTATTGCATGAAGATGACAGCAACAATTTTCATACATACCGTATATGTAAATTTGTCAAAATATCCAAAACATTTTTTTCTTTAATTGTAACGGTACATGAGAGCCTTTATCCTAATCCAAAATACCAGAGTTAAGCTGTAAATACCGTAGTGTCAACACGGCCATTATCAAGGCCCGTTTATTCGAAGTGCCTGGGACTGAATATTTACTTCGAATAATCGATGGGTTCGAATAATCGAAATCGGAGTATTGTGATAGACGAAAACTACTCCACTTTGACTAATTATAGCAAACACACTTACTTTCTGTAATCAATTGAGAAAAAATAAATATTAAAAAAAAGATGTGTGAACATTATTGTATTGACATTGAAGACATAAATGCTTGCATTTTATTCTACATTATGTATTGTTTCGTTTCGCGCAAAGCCTTGATAATGGCCGTGTTGTCACAGTATTTACAGCTAAACTCTGGTATTTTCAATTAGGATAAAGGCTCTCATGTAGCATTACAATTAATGAAAAAAATGTATTGGATGTTTTGACAAATTCATATGTACGATATGTATGAAAATTATTGCTGTCATCTTCAAGCAATACCATCACACTAACCTTGACCTTCATCCATAAATGACCTTGACCTTCAAGGTTAAAGGTCCAAATTTTGCTTGTTCATGCTGTTATTGTCCCTTAAAAATAATGCGACAGACCTTGACCTTCACACATAAATGACCTTGACTTTGAAGGTCAAATTATTTAAATTTTCATGTTTTTGGCTATTATTGGCTGTAACTTTGTTATTTTTGAATGGATTGTCTTCAAACATGAACATAATAATCTTTAAGGATAACTCTTAAAAATAACCCAACAGACCTTGACCTTCACATATAAATGACCTTGACTTTGAAGGTCAAATTATTGAAATTTTCATGTTTTTGGCTATTTATTGGCTGTAACTTTGTTATTTTTGAATGGATTGTCTTCAAACTTGAACATAGTAATCTTCAAGGATGTCCCTTAAAAATAACCCGACAGACCTTGACCTTCACTCATGAATGACCTTGACTTTGTTTTGGCTGTAACTGGCTGTTACTTTGCTATTATTGAAGGGATCAACTTCATATTATAACAGAACATACTTAAAGGCAAGACCTTGTTGTTTATCGTGACTTCACCATGGACTTCACCACTTGACTCCACAATGTGACACCACCACGTGACTCCACCACACCACGTGACTCCACAACGTGACTCCACCACGTGACTCCAACACGTGACTCCAACACGTGACACCACCACATGACTCCACCACGTGACTCCACCACGTAACTCCACCACGTGACTTCACCACGAAACTACACCACATGACTACACCATGTGACTCCACCATGTGACTTCCACATGACACCACCTCATGACTCCACCACGTGACTCCACCACGTGACTTACACGTGACACCACCACGTGACACCACCATGTGACTCCACCACGTGACTACACCACATGACTACACCACGTGACTCCACCACATGACTCCAGTATGTGACTCAACCAAGTGTCTCCACCACGTGACTCCACAGCATGAATCCACCACGTGACTCCACCACATGACTACACCATGTGACTTCACCACATGACATCACCACATGACTATACCACTGGACTCCACCACATGACACCACCACATGACTTCACATCGTGACTTCACATCGTGAAACCACCATGTGACTTCACCACGTGACTCCACCACGTGACTCCACCACGTGACACCACCACGAGACTTCACCACGTGACACCACCATGTGACTTCTAATTGAGTGTCTCTTTTTATGTATATAAATTAGTAAATTTATATAATAATAAAATATATGGACAAAACTAATGTGACAAAACAGAATGATTAATTTTATAAAAAAGGAAACGTTAATATTTTGTTCAAACATTTGTTTGTTTGCTTTTAGAGAAAGTAAAAAGTCGAGCGTTGCCCCCGCCTGGCGGTGGCTCTTGTTGATAATTAAAGTTGATTCAAAAGAACACACAACGAGTTATTATCATCGAAATACATGCATGACTGTTGATATTTTTCACAAGTCGACCGGTAAGCGAATGGATCTGTGCCAATTAGTCTGGCTTTGAATAATAATTAGGCTGGCTTCGAATAATAGGTGTGAAATTCTTACATAATTTTATAATAGGGTTCAAAATTTGACTTCGAAAAAAAGGAGGTATTATGATAATGTATTTCGAATAATACGCTTGTATTTATATTGTTTTATATAGAGATAAAAACGGGACCGCTGATCTACTTCGGATAATGCCGGGTATTCGAATAAAGGGTTGTCGAATAACCGGGGTTGGACTGTATATTGTATTTGTAGGTAAAAGCAGCTTGCCTCCAGATTCATGCTAGTTTTCATGAAAATTTTGAAAATATGTTTAAAAGTAAAACATTGTGAAGTGAACAAAGAAAGTAATTTACACATTGCAAACGGCACTTACAATTCAGGTAAATTACCAAAAAGAGGTCATAATATACATAATAAATACCTTTTACTGCGTAAATAACGCAGTAAAATTACACAGTAGAATTATAGCGATTGGTATTGCAAAATCAGTCATAAATCACACATTACATGTAAATAATTAAATATTGACTATTTTTACTTTTCTTAATGTCTTAATACATTTTTTTAAAGCCTAAATTCCTTGAAATATTTTGGCTAATCTGGGATACATATTGTTTGTTCATTCAACATGACTAAATTATGACCACTTTGGTCCAGTCCCCATGGTGGTCTTCATTAACCCCTTTCCCTCTTGAGCATATTGTGAAAAATGGCCGTTTTCATTGAAAAGCCTCCTGTTACAAGTTCAAACTGCTATGAAACTATGAAAAATGCTTCAATACTAATCAAACAAATGTTGACTGTGGACCATTGCCTTTGTAACAACTTGCTCAGTCTTAAATTTTCTGTTACCGTGGCCTGGGGTCATTTTTAGCCTCTCACAAGTCCAAAATTTTCTTGGCGATGAGGGGGACGACCGCCCCCCTTCTAACCCCCCAAACAGAAGGGGGCACATCACAATATTATACTGTTAAATACTTTTTCAAATTTTCATGAAAAATAGCATGAATCTGGAGGCATGGTGCTTAAATGACATTTTTAGTCTATATAATTATAATTATGCTAATTTGATATTAGTAAAAAAATAGTATAAATATATAATAATATAGGGATTTCAAAAAAACAAAGGAAAAATGTAAATCAAGTGTATGTGAATGAATCTGTGAGAAAAGCCAAAGTATGCCTGACCATTTAGGCAGTGTGGTTGCAAAATCATGACAGAATTTGAACAAAAGATATGAGTCTTAATCAAAGAAAAAAAAAATTAATACTAAATACCCTATCTACTATATGAAATTAAGTCAGAGTTTTTAGATTGATGAATAAGAAAAAATTAACATTGGATTATCATGGCCCTTCTTTTCATATTTCTTAATGTTTGTTTTAAACAATAAACATTTGTCTGTGGTTTATATTATTTTTGGTGCCCTTTTCAGTTTTGATTTTGATTTGTAAAAGATGGTGAATCAAATATTAATCAGAACCACTGAACATTTGCAAAGAAAGCTATCCTCTTGAGCATCTGCAACCTATCAACTGTCAAGTTATCATTCCTTTACTGATAAAACTTGTACATGTTATACTCTCATTTATGAAAATTTCCTAACTCTACACCTTGCGGAATCTGAGGTCAATTTGAGGTCACTCATGTTTTATTTAGTGGGCTAAGTTACATGCATATATTTTTAAAAATAAGCAATTGTTATTAGCAGACTACTTCTCAAACATATTTCAGACATTTGTGAATTATTTTATGGTTTTTTTTTCTGTTGTTTTATTTTGAGTTTGTTTGTGTAAAAATGAAGGATATTACTATAAAATAGTTTAAGGTTACAAAACTTTATCTAAAAGTCAAAAATGGTAACATTATGATGTTAATTATCATCTAGTTATATGGTATAAATTTACACTAAGCAATTTACTTGAGTTTGATATTTAAGACAGATTTAAAAACTATAAGCAGTTACACCGAGAATGTATGTCTTGTTATAGTTTATTTAGCAATGCACCTGATTTCATGAGAATTGAGACCTCTTTGTTGTCATTATTTGTTACTATAAATCTATTTCATATCAATACTGGTACAAGATTTTCTAGGGGGGAAATTTCTAGATTGAAGAATGAGCTAGAGTCAGTATAGAGATTTTTGAGAGTTTATTCCAGTGACAAATCAACCATGTGTGAGGAAGAAAAACTTAATTTAATTTAATTATTAATTGTAGGCTAGAAATAATGATGAAATTAAATTAAGAACAGTTATTGAGTATTTTATACAAATGTGTGGATTTACTGAAGTAAAGAAATTATAACAGTATAAATATATTTTCATGTCTTTAAGATTTTTTTTTTAGCTCGACTTTTTTTTTTGAATCCGCCACGTGAGTCCACCACATGACTCCACCACGTGACTTCACCACGTGACTTCACCACGTGACTCCTGTGACCACTTGACACCACCACGTGACTCCACCAAGTGACTCCACCGCATGACTTCACCACGTGACTCCAACACATGACTTCACCACATGACTCCACCAAGTGACTTCACCATGTGATTTCACCACGTGACTCCACCACGTGACTTCACCACGTGATTCTACCATGTGACTGCACCATGTGACTTCACCACGTGACTCCACCACGTGACTTCACATCGTAACTCCACCACGTGATTTCACCACGTGACTCCAACACGTAACTCCACCACATGACTTTACCACGTGACTCCACCACGTGACTTCACCATGTGACTTCACCATGTGACTCTACCACGTGACTCCACCACGTGACTCTACCAGGTGACTTCACCACGTGACTTTACCATGTGACTCTACCACGTGACTCTACCACGTGACTCCACCACGTGATTGCGTGTTTCTATTTATGGAATTTTCTATTTATAGAATTGCGTCTTTCTATTTAAAATATATAGACAAAACTAATGTGACAAGACAGACCAATTGATTTTATAAAAAGGAAACGTTAGATTTTGTTCAAACATTTCTTTGTTTGCTTTTAGAGAAAGTAAAAAGTCGAGAGTTGCCCCCGCCCGGCGGTGGCTCTTGTTAAAACTGACTACTGTTGATTAATATAAGCTAAGTAAAAGTAATAGTTTAAGCTGAGCTGTAAATGTCTTGACCATCTGGTTGGCGTCAATGTTCAAGGTTAACTTAATTTAGGTCAATTTACTCAGAAATGATAAAAGCTATTCACTTTAAATTTTGTAAACTCAGTGTTATTGTCATGAAAATAATAAAAACTCTTATTGTCAATAACAACAAGGTCAAGAGTTTTGATATTTAGTAATACACTGATAAACACTTTCCCCAACTAGCAGACGACAGGCTTTTCTTATCAGTAGGTTTTTGAGTAAAGATAATCGGTTGCGTATCTCACTATATAAATCGTATGTAAAATGGGCTGACATATGGTAGGTTTAACAGTTAATTTAAATACTTTGGTGTCAAAAGATATGTAAAATTATAAGGGTGTAACGGTTTACCGGTATACCGATATATTGCAATATGAAAAAATAAATTTCGAACCGCGGTACAATTTTTGGAAAACCGGTATTTTATAAAAATCATAATTTTCAATTAATTGCCTTCCAATTTTGTACAAATTTCACATAAAATCTTTAATTGGCAAATTTTGTTGGCGCCAACGTAAGATAAAAGTATCCGACAACTAGTACACTTAAAAGTCAATAAGCGGCCGCATAATTTACATAAGCGGCCCAGATGTGAAAGGTCACACGTGACTAGTTTTGTTTATCAAATTGTGTGACACTACTTTCTATTTATTCCTTACATTTCTACTTTAGTTTCTACTAAAAATATATACATATAATAATAATAATATATAAATGTTACTCCATCTTTACATCAAAACATATACACGACAATACGTATTGCAATATATTGCAATACGCTTCAGCAAAATGGCAATATATTGCAATACGGTTTTTGCTGTATTGTTACACCCCTATAAAACTATATACTGTGACAAAGCTAAGATCCCAAGCTTTCCGTTGATGTAATAATTATTAAAATCGGACATTTAATCACAACAAACTAGCGGTTTAAAAATTTGTATTGTTCTAGCGTATGAGATACCAATTTTACTCGAAGATAAGGGAAACAACTCGTATTTTTTCACTCGATGGCCTCATTAGTTTTACATAGAGTTATACAGGAAAATTTTTATGCCCCCACAAAGTGGGGCATACAGCGTTGCACTTGTCCGTCCGTCTGTTAGTCCGTCCGTCCTTCTGTATGTCCCGAAATCTTGTGAACGCAACTCCTGACTTAAACCGGATGGCAGATTTTGCTAAAACTTCCAGGGATGAACAAGTTTAATGTGTAGATGGTAGTGAAGGAAGGAATTTTCGCTGCAACCAAATTTAACAGAATTATGGCCCTTTGTTGATTTTTTCACTGTATACTATGTAGAAATTTTGTGAACGCAACTCTTAAACCGGATGGCAGATTTTGCTTAAACTTCTAGGGATGAACAACCTTAATGTGTAGATGGTAGTAAAGGAAGGAATTTTTGCTGTCACCAAATTTAAATGAATTATGGCCCTTTATTGATTTTTTCACTATAATTATGCTATATAGGAATATTGTGAACGCAACTCCTCTTAAAACCGGATGGCAGATTTTGCTTAAACTTTCAGGGATGAACAACCTTAATGTGTAGATGGAAGTAAAGAAAGGAAATTTTTTGCTGTGACCAAATTTAACAGAATTATGGCCCTTTGTTGATTTTTTCACTATATACCATATATATGTTGTCAGTGGGGGCATCCGTGTCCTTTGGACACAGTTCTAGTTAAAATCTCCTTGTCAAATACCACCAGGCCTAGAGCTTTCCTCTACAAAAACTGTTCAAATTATGCCTATAGTGTCAAAATGGGCCTGCCAGGAGGTCATCAGTTTTTGACATAGAGTTATATAGGAATTTTTAAAAAAAATCTTCTTCTCAAAAACCAAAAGGGCTAGAACTTTGATACAAAGATTTTTCAAATTATGCCCTATTAGGATTTAATACAGACTTACACCCATGATGTCTCAGATGAGCGACCCAGGGCGCTTAGGCCCCTCTTAATTTTAATTAGCAGGTTACAGCCTGGCAGGGACTCGAACCCCTGACACTCAGAATACAATTCCACGACTCTACCCACTGAGCTATTTGGCAGCTTACACTTTATCTCCCCTAAAATACTGATCTAAATTGTAAGATACTTCCCTGCTATATTGAAATTTGTCCTCGAATTTCTCAGGGTTACAGAACAAAACCGATGAAAACTTGAAAATACTACAAAGTAGTATAATAATTGTTGTATTTTTGCCCTGGGCCCAATAGCACATTGTTGTTTTTTCCATGTCTTCGTTAAAAACAATGATAAAACATGTATATTACAAAAATTGATATTTTAATCTGGTCTGATACATCCCCCATACAATTTAGGTCCAAAGTGTCTAAAGTATGGTCTGAAGTGTCCAAATATCTGGTCAGAAATGCTGAAATTTGTTCAGAAGTGTCCGTCATTGCATGGCCAATATCTGGTTTGACGTGTCCCATTACCAACTTGGTCACCATGAAATTTAGTGCACATATTTATTCAAGTGCAAGCAATTGACACCTATGATATGGCAACTAAAAAGAAAACACTTCAAAATTCTTATACTTCAAAACGAAAAGGGATAGAGCTTAGATATTTCTTACAAGACAGTATTGGCTGGTAGGTTTTTACATAGCAGATTCAAATTATGGTCCAGAGTTGAAAAATGGTCTCAGTTTTTGGGGCGAAAGGTTTTTTTTTAGCTCACCAGAACCGAAGGTTCAGGGTGAGCTATTAATATAAAAGGGGGATGCTTCGGCGTCCGTCGTCATGCGTCAACAATCGTCTTCTTCTCTGAAACTGCTGGGCAGATTTACTTCAAATTTGGTCTGTAGCATCCTTGTGACAATCACACTTAAATTTGCTAATGTTATTTCAATTGACCCTTTTTAGTGGTCAACAGAACTAAAAATAGAAAAACCTTAATCATCTTCTACTTCAGAACTTATTGATAAATGATCACCAAACTTTGTCTGTAGCATTCTTGGGTAGTCTTTTATCAAGTTTGCTCATATTAATTTGATTTGCACACTAAAAATAGAAATACTTTAAACGTCTATTTCTACAGAACTAATTAATGGCTGATCACCTAACTTTGTCTGTAGCATTCTTAGGTAGTCTTTTATCAAGTTTGCTCATATCAATTTGATTGGACCCTTTTAGGGGTGTCTAGAGCTAAAAATAGAAAAACCTTTTAGACATCTTCTTCTACAGAACTAAATGATGGATGATCACCAAACTTTGTCGGTAGCATTCTTGGGTGGTCTTTTATCAAGTTTGCTCATATTAATTTAATTGGCCCCTTTTAGGGGCCGCTTAAGCTAAATATAGAAATACCTTTAAATGTCCCCTTCTACAGAACTAATGGATAGATGATCACCAAATTTTCTTTCTAGCATTCTTAGGTAGTCTTTTATCAAGTTTGCTCATATTAATTTGATTGGCCCTGTTTTAGGGGCCGCTAAAGCTAAAAATAGATAAAACCTTTGAACACCATCCCCCTCTGAAAAATATTAATTGATGGATGATCACCAAACTTAATTGTCTGTAGTGTGGGTAGTCTTTCATAAAGTTTGCTCATGTTAATTTGAGTTGCCGCATTTAAGCTAAAACTTAAATGCCCCAGGTCATGGCTTTTCTTTAAATAATTGTTTAAAGATATTCTTTGCTCAAATTTAATATAAGAAAATATTGACAATGGATAATTTCCAACAATGAAAAGAATTAAAAATAGGAAAATAATGATTTCAGGTGACAAACAAGCTGGAAACCAAAAGATTTTGGATAGATTGACTTTTTGATAATTTTCACACATTTGATTACTATTTTATTCATATAGAGGAAATATCATTATTATTTAATGTAGAAAGTGATGATAGATTAACAAGTTTCTCAAAAAGATATTTCAAATTCATTACGCGAGGCAGACATAAGATTATGAGTTTTTACTAGAGTATGACATATTTATCTAATTAATAAGGTCTTACACCATAAGAATAATAATTTCCTAAGGTTTCCTAAGTTTAGCGCTTTTGAAAAGAAATCTTAATTGTTATTTGTTAGTTGTTTCCATTTAACAAAAATATCAGCTACAGTGTGTTCAATCTAGAACAAAGTCCCAGGGGGCCCTTCGGGCCCATAAACTTTTCAAAAGGTGGTCATTTGAGAAAAAAGGGGGCCCACTCTTAAAATAGCAACAACACATCATTAGCTCGACTATTCGATAAGAATAAGTAGAGCTATTGCAGTCACCCGAGCGTCGGCGTCGGCGTAACCACTTATGTTAAAGTTTTTGTAATAGTTCAAATACTTTAAAAGTCCTTTGACATATGGCTTTAAAACTTTGCAACTTGTTTACCAGCATGCCCACAACCTGTAAACAGGAAAGGGTAACTATCTAGCATTTTGACAAAAGTAACCCCTTTTTCGACATAGAATTTACGTTCTAGATTTGGTAATACCACAAATATTTTTCAAAAGTCCATTTACATATGGCTTTAAAACTTTGCACACTTGTTCACCATCATGACCCCAACCTGTAGACAAGAGGAAGTAACTGTATCAAGCATTTTGACAGAATTATGCCCCTTTTTCGACTTAGAATTTACGTTAAAGTTTTTGTAATAGTTCAAATATTTTCAAAGTCCATTGACATATGGCTTTGAAACTTTGCACACTTGTTCAACATCATGACCCCAACCTGTAAACAGGAGGAGGTAACTGTATCAAGCATTTTGACAGAATTATGCCCCTTTTTCGACTTAGAATTTACGTTAAAGTTTTTGTAATAGTTCAAATATTTTCAAAGTCCATTGACATATGGCTTTGAAACTTTGCACACTTGTTCACCATCATGACCCCAACCTGTAAACAGGAGGAGGTAACTGTATCAAGCATTTTGACAGAATTATGCCCCTTTTTCGACTTAGAATTTACGTTGAAGTTTTTGTAATAGTTCAAATATTTTCAAAGTCCATTAACATATGGCTTTGAAACTTTGCACACTTGTTCAACATCATGACCCCAACCTGTAAACAGGAGGAGGTAACTCTATCAAGCATTTTGACAGAATTATGTCGCTTTTTATGCCACCGCAGCATCTGCGATGCGGTGGCATATAGCGATTCACCTGTGTGTGTGTTTGTTTGTGTGTGTGTGTGTTATATAGATTATATAGTGAACTTAAAAAATCTTCTTGTGAAAAACCACTAGTCCAATTTCAACCAAACTTGGCAGGATTGATCCTTGGGTGAAGGGCTTCCAAAGTTGTTGAAAGAATTTCATTCCATGCAGAAATCTGGTTGCCATGGCAACCAAAAGGAATTATAAGAATAAATTAAAAAAATCTTCTTGTAAAGAACCAAAAGGCCTAGAGCTTAGATATTTTGCATAAGGCATTTTCTGGTAGACCTCTACCAAGATTGTTCAAATTATAGCCCTGGGGTCAAAATCGGCCCCGCCCCGGGGGTCATTGATTTTCACTATATGTACATATAGCAAAACCTTAAAATACCTTCTTGTAAAGACCCAAAATGCCTAGAGCTTAGATATTTTGCATAAGGCATTGTCTGATAGACCATTACCATGATTGTTCAAATTATAGCCCTGGGGTCAAAATCGGCCCCGCCCCGGGGGTCATTGATTTTCACTATATGTACATATAGTAAAAACTTAAAATACCTTCTTGTAAAGACCCAAAAGGCGTAGAGCTTAGATATTTTGCATAAGGCATTGTCTGGTAGACCTCTACCAAGATTATTCAAATTATAGCCCTGGGATCAGAATCGGCCCCGCCCCGGGGGTCATTGGTTTTCCTTATATGTATATAGGAAAAAAAACTTAAACATTACTTGTAGTAAAAACTTTAAAAAAATTTCTTCTAGTAATTGACAAATGCTAGAGGTTAGATATTTTGCATGAAACATTATGAAATGAACTTCTAGCAAGATTGTTTAAATTATAGCAATGGGGTCAAAATTGCCTTTGCCCCGGGGGTCATTGATTTTCAATATAAACATATAGTAAAAAAATAAAAAAATCTTATTGTCTGAAAGTACAAGGATTAATGCGGTGGCATAGCATTTTTCTCAAATGCAATCTTGTTCGACTTAGAATTTACGTTAAAGTTTTTGTAATAGTTCAAATATTTTCAAAGTCCATTGACATATGGCTTTGAAACTTTGCACACTTGTTCACCATCATGACCCCAACCTGTAAACAGGAGGAGGTAACTGTATCAAGCATTTTTTTTACTATCAAGCACTAAGAATAGTCGAGCGTTGCTGTCCTACCGACAGCTCTTGTTTTTTTCACCTAATTGTTTAAATAAATAATTTATTTCATTACATAGAGCTCATCATAAGCTTTCCAGAACAGTTTTCTTTTTTAAAATATCTAAAAAAATAAAAAAAGTTATGGCTTCTTAAGATCTTAAAAAACCCGCAGTTTTTCAGAATTATTTTATATGCTTTTTTATTAGAAAGACAGCGCGCCGCGCACCGCGAAGGAACCGAAATAATTATGTTTACGACTAATTCCGCACTTAAAATGCCATAACTTTTTTATTTTTTGAGTTATTCTTATGAAATTTGGAATAGTATAAATTAGATTAGCAATTACTCTTTATAACTAACTGATTAAAAGTACTATATCTTTAGTAGCCAATTAACTGCATCTTATACAGTAAGCAAAGCATACATAAAATTTCACAATATTTTTTCTCGATTTATTTTTCAATTATCTACATATGTTAATTAACAATATACAACAACAGAATTAAAACTTTAACAGGTATAAACATTAACAATTATCAGTAACATTTGCTTTAGCATTTACATTAGCAATAACAAGTGCTTTACAGTATAAACAATTGCATGTCATCATTTTTCAGAAATATAATTTCTTAATTTTTTGAACAATTTTTAGCTCACATGTCACAAAGGGACAGAGTGAGCTTTTGTGATCGCTTTTCGTCCGGCGTCCGGCCGTAAACTTTTACTTTAAATGACATCTCCTCATAAACCGCTGAGCCAATTTCATCCAAACTTCACATGAATGTTCCTTTGGTGGTCACCTTTAAAAATTGTTCAAAGAATTAAATTCCATGCAGAACTCTGGTTGCCATGGCAACCGATAGAAAAAAACTTAAAATATCTTCTTTTAAAAAACCCATGTTTGTTCAAATAAAAGCCCTGGGGTCAAAATTGGCCCTGCCCCAGGGGTCATTGATTTTCCCTATATGCATATAGTAAAAACTTAAAAAAATCTTCTTTTAAAGAACCCAAAGAGCCAGGGCTAAGATATTTAGCATGAAACATCTTGTAATGGGTGTCTTCCAAGTTTGTTCAAATAAAAGCCCTGGGGTCAAAATTGGCCCAGCCCCAGGGAGTCATTGATTTTCCCTATATGCATATAGTAAAAACTTATAAAATCTTCTTTTAAAGAACCCAAAGAGCTAGAGCTAAGATATGTAGCATGAAAAATCTTCTTATGGGTGTCTACCAAGTTTGTTCAAATAAAAGCCCTAGGGTCAAAATTGGCCCCACCCCAGGGAGTCATTGATTTTCCCTATTTGCATATAGTAAAAACTTATAAGATCTTCTTTTAAAGAACCCAAAAAGCTAGAGCTAAGATATTTAGCATGAAACATCTTCTAATGGATGTCTTCCAAATTTGTTCAAATAAGAGCCCTGGTGTCTACCCAGCCACAAATAGAGCACAATTGAAGTATATTATAAGTATATTTGAAGCTCTCTGGTAAAGTATATAAGAAGCTTGGTTGCAGTCCCTGCTTCATATGTGCTTTCATCTATTCGAAGGAAATGCTAATGGCCAACACATAGGTGAAGCTCCTTTTAAGCGCGTTCGAATTATGCTAATTAGGCTTCAACAGTACTTCTTTGAAGTATCTTTGGAGTACCCCTTGAGAAGTACATTTGAAGCTTACATATTAAGGGCATTCAGTGTAATTATGCAGCACACTTGAAGCCCATAAAGAAGTCTCAGTTAAGAAGCATACCTGAAGCTTCTCTTTGAAGCACACATGAAGCATATTGATGAAGTACAAATTAAGTCCCAGTGAAAAAAGTACTATTGAAGCCCCACTACAAAACTTAAAAGCTCCAAAATCAATTAACATTTTTAGATTTTTCTTGAATCTTTAAACTTAATGGATTAATTACAATTAAGTTTTTACAGACATCAGGAAATCACAAAATCTCACCTGAGCACTTTTTGTTCAGGTGAGCATTACAGTATCAACTTTCAACTGATAAACAATAATAATTTATTAAATGTTTCATCAAAGAAATTTATTCAGTCATTTCACCCACATTAACAAATACGGTTCCATGCATAAAGGTATAGCACTATAAAACATCTTATGAGCGTAACATCAATTAAATTTCAATTTATTTCAGTCTTTTCCATACAGATTCACTGGCACAATGCTGGTTTGATTTTATATGATGGGAATACCTCGTCTGCATCCTGAAAAAAAAAGAAATTTAAAATGATTTTTTATTATGTATATATGCACAATGTTCTAGATTAGTAATCATGCAGCTTTAAAAAAAAACATAACACTAATACAAAAAAATCTGGAAAAAAAGTTTGCAAATGTATTCAAATTAAATTTTTCAACTTATGCAAGCACAAAAATTGCCAGGAAAACATCTCACAGCATATTTTGTTACTTTTGGGGTCATAATCATTTTAGTACATATAATGTCTTTGTAGCCCAGTCAGATAATTAGTGGCAATGCTTAATTATTCACTTACTTAATGGTTAAATATTCATTCTTTGATATAACTACATCAAATTCTTCAAATGCCAGTTTCAAATTTTTGTATCACAATTTTCACCAGTGAAAGCTTTAGGTGCATAAAGCAATAGACATTAAACATGATAAAATCAACTTGGTATCATATATTTGTAAGTAAATCTAAATTTATTCAAGTCATAACAAGCCTATTTGTATAAAGCAAACTAATTACCAAGTAAGTTTTGTATCCTTTTCTTCTTTCATTTTCAAACTTCTCACTGACTTTTGGAGAATTTGGTCTAGAAAATAGATATACACATTTATATAATTATTATAATACAATATACATGTATAAAGGTAATCTTATTAAATGTTAAGTCAGTCATATGTTCTTTTTTATATGGAATGCATTTAAGATATAAATATACAAAAGGAAAAGGACATTATTTTCAAATTTCCTGCTATACAATTGTATCATACAATACAAGACTAAAAATTTAAATATTTGAATCTGATCTTACAATATGGCCACCAAATCACGAATACTTTTTTCATCTTTCTGTATCATTTTAGAGCTTATAACTTGATATTTTCTAAGGAAAACCAAATCTAAAAAAAGTTCATTTTGCATTTAGTTAATTTTATTGTATATTGAATTTCAAATATTAATATAGTTCAAATTACTTACCATAAATTTATTCCATAGATTTGGTTATCAATTTGCCTCCATTTTTAACAGGAACTTTAAGTACACATTTGATGTTCCATTATACATATTAATTTAGTTTCAGAAAATTGTTGTAAACCTGTATTAGTTGGAATCATTTCAACTGAATAACAATAATCACATTTAACTTTATACTAGCTCATGCACTCATAATAACATATCTTAAAACTTGTGAGCAGATCAAAACATTCAAACACTTCTGTATAAATGACCAGGATGAAGATTTGTTCTGGGTATTAGGTAACATGTAGCTAGAGTAGTGTAAACTTGCTTTATCACTCACTATTCTCATGTATCAGATAGGTCAGCTTAACATGGGGTATGGAAGGGGTCATAGTTTCCACTTGAGGGATCACAGATGTTTTTGTGATAAGAATATTTGTGTGGAAGAAAACAGTGGTAGATTTACAGAAGGGTGCAGTCATGTAATTTAAGTCTTTGAGCATCTTTGAACTATGTAAATATTCAAGAAGAAAAATATTTTTTTAAATTCTTTTTCTTTTTTATGTTAAGCAGATACTGATGATACCTGTTAATTACAATATATTTAGATGATTCATGTGCAATAATAATTTTTAGAAAGTAGTTTTCAATGTCAAAACTGGCTCTGAATTTGTATAATTGACTTCATAATGAATAATATATTTTTGATTGAATTTAATAAATATATTTTTCACCACCATGATCTGTAGAATGTTAAATCCTTATCAAACTAAAATATTGATTTTACTCAGTTATTTTCTTTTTTATACATGCATTTTCATTCACTTTATGAATATTTTCCAAGCTGATCATCATATCAGAGAACTACAAAAATACAAGTTTTAAAAGCATTTTTGAAGCCCCCTCAAAACAAGTCCTGCATTGCTAAGTTTCAAAAGCACAACTTAAGTATACATTTTGTATCAAAATAACTTTCAAACAAACAGTCAAAGTCTGAGAAGTAGCAAATAAGTCTCTAGTACAAAATACTATCAAAATGAAGCACTTAAAAAGCCCTGGTGCTTCAACTGAAGCACACATTCACAAAGTCAGAAGCTCATTAGAAGCTGGATGGGGCTTCAGATGAAGTACAGCTGCAGTTGAAGCAAGTACACTTGAAGTCCCTATAGTACTTCAGCTGAAGCACAGATGCTAGTTATAAAAGTTCTATTAAAGTCCAGAAGAAGCATATTAAAAGTAGGGGACTTTTGTGAAGTGGGGGGCTGCTTTTGTGGCTGGGTAAATTGGCCCTGCCATATTTTCCTTATATGTCTAATTTTATTAGTAAAAACTTTTTAAAAAATCTTCTTTGAAAAATCCAAGTTTAGATACTAAGCATGAAACATCTTCTAGTGAGTGTCTACAAAGTTGGTTCAAATAAAAGCCCTTGGGTCAAAATTGGCCCCGCCCCGGGGTCATTGATTTTATTTATGTGTATAGCAAAAACTTAGAAAAATCTTCTTTGAAAAAAAAACCAAATAGCTAGAGTTTAGATATTAAGCTTGAAACATCTTCTAGTGAGTTTCTTCAATGTTGTTCAAATAAAAGCCCTTGGGTCAAAACTTGCCCCGCCCCGGGCGTGTCATTGCTTTTAACTATGTGTGTATAGTTAAAACTTAAAAAATCTTTTTTTTTAAAAAACTCAACGAGCTAGACCTTAGATGTTTAGCATGAAACATCTTCTAATGGGTGTCTACAAAGTTTGTTCAAATAAAAGTCCTGGGGTTTAAACTGGCCCTGCTCTAGGGGCCTATATACAGGTGACCGACTTCAGGGCCATCATGGCCCTCTTGTTCAATTTTTTCACAGTCTTCGATATACCACATTCTGCCAGAATTCATACAGTCCGGAATAAACCCTGTTTTTAAAACAAACATAAATTCAACAGTTGGAATGTCTTGAGCAATTTTATGCTCAAGGTGAGCTATTAGGATCACTCTTCGTCCGTCGTCTGTGGTACGTTGTCCGTTGTCTGTTCACACTTTTTAAAAGACATCTCCTCTGAAACCATAAGGCAGATCATAATGAAACTTCACAGGGATGTTCCTTGTGTGAAGCCTTAACAAAATTGTTCAAAGAATTCCATTCCATGCAGAACTCTGGTTGCCATGGCAACCAAAAGAAAAAACTTTAAATATCTTCTTCTAAAAAAACCAAAGAGCTAGAGCTTAGATATTTGGCATGAAACATTTTCTAGTGAATGTCTACCAAGTTTGTTCAAATAAAAGCCCTGGGGTCAAAATTGGCCCAGCCCAAGGGGGTCATTGATTTTCTTTATATGCATATAGTAAAAACTTAAAAAAATCTTCTTTTAAAGAACCCAAAGAGCTAGAGCTAAGATATTTAGCATGAAACATCTTCTAATGGGTGTCTACCAAGTTTGTTCAAATAAAAGCCCTGGGGTCAAAATTGGCCCCGCCCCAGGGAGTCATTGATTTTCCCTATATGCATATAGTAAAAACTTCAAAAAATTTCTTTTAAAGAATGCAAAGAGCTAGAGCTAAGATATTTAGCATGAAACATGTTCTAATGGATGTCTACCAAGTTCGTTCAAATAAGAGCCCTGGGGTCAAAATTGGCCCGCCCCGGGGGTCATTCATTTTCCTTATATGTTTATAACAAAAACTTAAAAGATCTTTTTTGTAAAAAAAAGATGAATAGCTAGAGTTTAGATACTAAGCATGAAACATCTTCAAGTGAGTGTCTACCAAGTTTGTTCAAATAAAAGCCCTGGGGTCAAAATTGGCCCCGCCCCGGGGGTCATTCATTTTCCTTATATTATGACAAAAACTTACAAAATCTTCCAAAACTCAAATAGCTAGAGTTTAGATATTAAGCACAAAGCATATTCTAGTGAGTGTCTACAAAGTTTGTTCAAATAAAAGCCCTGGGGTCAAAATTGGCCCCGTCCCAGGGGACATTGATTTTCCTAATATGTGTATAGCAAAAACTTAAAAACCTTCTTTGAAAAAACCTGAATAGCTAGAGTTCAGATATTAAGCATGAAACATTGTCTAGTAAGTATCTACAAAGATTGTTCAAATAAAAGCCTGGCCCTACTCCAGGTGTGTCATTGTTTTTAACTATATGTGTAAAGAAAAAAACTTGAAAAAATCTTCTTTTAAAAAACCCAACAAGCTAGACCTTAGATGTTTAGCATGAAACATCTTCTAATGGGTGTCTACCAAGTTTGTTCAAATAAAAGCCCTGGGGTTTAAACTGGCACCGCTCCGGGGGCCTATATACAGGTGAGCGACTTTAGAGCCATCATGGCCCTCTTGTTTTTTTTTTCCAATGAAATAAATCCAATTTTTGACACTTTCTTTGGATGTTATTCTGCAATAAGCTTGCAAATTTTTATTGGGATCAATGAATTACTGGATAAAATGTATGCATTATCATATGTGTAAATGGTTATTTGGTTAAATTTACATTTAAAAAAACCCAAAAAAAACCTAAGAGCTTGTCTTCGATGATATGGAACGCTTATTACAAGAATCATACTGGATTCATAAGCTTAGCACAAAAAGTCATTATCTCCTAAGGGTATGATAAATGCAAAAGTTTTGTACAATATATAACTTTGTCATTATTGAGCCGGTATACATATACAGTCATGTAGTATGTTATCAAGGTTTTTTTTTATTATTAATTATGAGAATTTTTGTATCACATGTGCAGATCCATATTATATGTGTAATTTATTGTATATTGCTGTATTTATATTCATGAAAGATTCTGTATTTATTTGACAAAGTTTTTTATTCCAGCGTAAACGTCGCGTTCTGTTTATAGCATAATTTATAAGTTAAACGGATGTTGCGTCATTTGTCATTTGTTATTTTATAAACATCAATTTTTTCTGAAGAAGACTAAACGTCAAAAGCTAAAGAAAAGCCTTTGTTTTTATTGAACTGATTCTTAGCTCACCTTGCACATAGTGTTCAAAGAATGCTATTCCATGCTAAACCCTGGTTGCTATGGCAACTAAAAGAAAAAACTTAAAATTTCTTATACTTCAAAATGGAAAGGGCTAGAGCTTAGATATTTCTCACAAGGCATAAGCTTGTTGGTTTCTACAAAGTATATTCAAATTATGGTCTAGAGTTAAAAATTGGTCTCTTCTTTTGGGGTTAAAGGTTTTTTTTTATTGCAAGATTATATAGACTGTCTTTGTAGGGATAAATTGAGAAAGTGTATCTTGTATTTTTTGTCTCAACAGACATTGTTTTGAGGATTTTTCTGTTAAAGCATTAGAAAGATGAAAATGTTGTTGAATGTTAATTCAAAACAAAGTTAATCAGAATAGCCCAAATTTCAGAGCTACAGTGAAGTTGATTTCCCCATTCAATAATGGATTCTTCCATTAATTTTGTAACACCATCAGAAAGGAGACTGTGTCATTTCCGAAATACAATGTAAAATATTTCGGTTCTTGACATTGCCTTGCACATTTTATTGTGTAAGATATTGCACAAAGAAACAAAAGTGAACAAAAAATGTTGTATTTTTTTTCACAAAAAAATAGCTTATTAAGATAAAAGTTTAATTTACAGTATGGATATTACTTAAATACATCCTTCCGGTTTGCCGGGAAAATCATATATTTCAACTATGTGTACACCGGTCTTACTGAATCTGCTGAACGAATTATGTCATAATATTTCATTCTGATCATAAACATATTACAATTCAAATCATTAAGTAACGCATATCAATCAGTCATGAGTCAACATTTTTGCCTCAGAAAACATCTTTATCAATCTGACCTATAAACAATACTAAACCGAAGTAGGACAAAATGGCGGCCTTGCACAAGGAAATGGAGAAATTTTGTAACATAAACTCGTATTTCAAAACAAAGAAATGAAGATGAATGCAATTATCAGTGTGCTTCGTTGAAACAGGTATTTTGTTAACTATTTGTGAAGTATTAAGGGATGACATTCAGTATTTATGTAAATATCACCTCCCGTGATATCATTTCTAAAATTATACATGTACACATGTGTTATTCACCTCAATAAATGTAAGTGAAAATGGAACAATAATTATGGTAATTATCCATGGTCCTGCTAGAAATACTTAATTATCTTTATCATTTTGTTAACTAAGCAAGAAGCTATATAATTTAAAAATTACCTAACCTTACAATAGTTATCAATTTAAACTTGAAAATCTACTCTAAATGACTTCCCAAACAGTATTTTCTGCAACATGAAAATGATTCATGTAGAAAAATAACACAAACAAAACTGATTTGACTCATGAAAATTTTTGGCCAAACAGTCTGCCACATGAAATTCTGACCTTCCTGAGATCACTGCTGTTTTTTTTTGTTTTTAGCTCACATTGTTAACACTCTAGCGGTCACATTTTTGCATCAATCATCATCAAACTTGGTCAAGATGCTTGTCTAGGTGATAGCTCGGATGAGTTTGAACATGGGTCATCTCGGATGAAAAAGTAGGTCACCGGAGCTAAAAAATAGAAAAACCTTGTTAACACTCTAGCGGTCACATTTTTGCATCAATCATCATCAAACTTGGTCAGGATGCTTATCTAGTTAATAGCTTGGATGAGTTTGAACATGGGTCATCTCGGATGAAAAAGTTGGTCACTGGAGCTAAAAATAGAAAAACCTTGTTAACACTCTAGCGGTCACATTTTTGCATCAATCATCATCAAACTTGGTCAAGATGCTTGTCTAGGTGAAAGCTCGGATGAGTTCGAACATGGGTCATCTCAGATGGATGAAAAAGTAGGTCAACGGAGCTAAAAATAGAAAAACCTTGTTAACACTCTAGCGGTCACATTTTTGCATCAATACATCATCAAACTTGGTCAGGATGCTTGTCTAGGTAATAGCTCGGATGAGTTCGAACATGGGTCATCTGGGATGAAAAAGTAGGTCACCGGAGCTAAAAATAGAAAAACCTTCTTAACACTCTAGCTGTCACATTTTTGCATCAGTCATCATCAAACTTGGTCAAGATGCTTGTCTAGGTGAAAGCTCGGATGAGTTTGAACATGGGTCATCTCGGATGAAAAACTTGGTCAGTGGAGCTTAAAATAGAAAGAACCACGTTAACACTCTAGCGGTCACAATTTTGCCTCAATAATCATCAAACTTGATCAGGATGTTTGTCTAGGTGATAGCTCGGAGGAGTTCGAACATGGGTCATCTCGGATGAAAAAGTAGGTCACAGGAGCTTAAAATAGAAAAACCTTGTTAACACTCTAGTGGTCACAATTTTGACTCAATTGTCATCAAACTTGGTCAGGAAACTTGTCTAGGTCATTGCTGGGAATAAATCGAACAGAGGTCATCTCGGATGAAAAAACTAGGTCACAGGAGCTAAAAATAGAAAAATCTTGATATTTGGTATACAGCATCAACATGTAGTCACATACAATGGGATATGATTTCAGGTATGTGGCTCATCCATTTCCCGTTGGATGACTAGTAAAATTTTCGGCATTAATTGTAAATGGAAGGAAATTTCGTAACAGTTTTCTCAGCAACTACATATCACAGCCTCTTGATATTTGGTATTATGACTGCATTAACATGTGGTCCCAAGTTCAGGTCTATCGCTTATCCACTTCCTGTTTACCGACATAGTTCGACATTAATGGTCAATGGTAGGAAATTTTTGTATCATCACTGTGAGTCTCGTGAGTCAATTGCTATATGGTATACAAATGCAACCCGGCCATTTTTGTCTTTGACCCATTTTTATTGAAGTAGTATCCAAATTTGTACTTCATCTTGTTAATTATGATGTCATTGTTAAAATTTTCAATGATTTAACATACAACAGGGAGTTTATTTTTTTGCAACCTATACTTTAAAGAAAAAAAAAAGAGATGTATTTCTATACACTTAATTGCATTCCTGTTGCTGTTGGCCAAAAATACTTTACATTTGACACTAACCTTTAAATAACATTAAAGAATTTTATAAACCTGTTGCTTGTTTTATACCCCAAAAACGAAGTTTGGGGGGGTATATAGGAGTCACCCGGTGGTCGGTTGGTCGGTCGGTCGGTCCAGACGTCCGTTGCATTTTCCTTGTCCCGGAGCATAACTTGAAAACTAATGGTTGGAATTCAATATAACTACATACAATCGTCAAGCACATTGAGAGGAAGTGCAGTGCACAAGAACCATAACTCTATCTGGACTAATTACAGAGTTATTGCCCTTTGTTACTTTTCCTTGTCCGGGGCATAACTTGAAAACTACTGGTTGGAATTCAAAAACAACTTCATACAATTGTCAAACACAATAAGGGGAAGTGCAGTGCACAAGAACCATAACTCTATCTAAAGTAATTACAGAGTTTTGCCCTTTGTTGCTTTTCCATTGCTTTTTTTTTTGTCTGTTGCATTTTCCTTGTCCGGAGCATAACTTGAAGACTAATGGTTGGAATTCAATATAACTACATACAATGGTCAAGCACATTGATAGGAAGTGCAGTGCGTAAGAAACATAACTCTATCTTGACTAATTACAGAGTTATTGCCCTTTGTTACTTTTCCTTGTCCGTGGCATAACTTGAAAACTACTGGTTGGAATTCAAAACAACTTCATACAATGGTCAAGCACATTGAGAGGAAGTGCAGTGCATAAGAACCATAACTCTATCTAAAAGTAATTACAGAGTTATTGCCCTTTATTACTTTTCCATTGCTTTCTTTTGTCCGGACTATAACTTGAAGACTAATTGTTGGAATTCATTATAACTTCATACAATGGTCCAGCACATTGAGAGGAAGTGCAGTGCACAAGAACCATAACTCCATTTTGACTTATTACAGAGTTACTGCCCTTTGTTTCTTTTACTTGTCCAGAGCATGACTTTTAAAACTACTGGTTGGAATTCAAAACAACTTCATACAATGGTCAAGCACAATAAGGGGAAGTGCAGTGCACAAGAACCATAACTCCATCTTGACTAATTACAGAGTTATTGCCCTTTGTTACTTTTCCATTGCTTTCTTTTGTCTGGACCATAACTTGAAGACTTATTGTTCGAATTCATTATAACTTCATACAATGGTCAAGCCAATTGAGAGGAAGTGCAGTGCATAAGAACCATAACTCCATCTTGACTAATTACAGAGTTACTGCCCTTTTGTTACTTTTCCTTGTCCAGAGCATGACTTGAAAACTACTGGTTGGAAAATTCAAAACAACTTCATACAATGGTCAAGCACAATAAGGGGAAGTGCAGTGCACAAGAACCATAACTCCATCTTGACTAATTACAGAGTTATTGCCCTTTGGTTACTTTCCTTGTCCAGAGCATGAACTTGAAAACTACTGTTTGGAATTCAGTACAACTTCATACAGTTGTCAAGGACATTCAAAGGAAGTGCAGTGCACAAGAGCCATAACTCCATTTTGACAAAATACAGAGTTACTGCCTTTTGATACTTTTCCTTGTCCGGAGCATAACTTAAAACGACGGTTTGGGAAAATTCCAAAAAAATTTCATACAAGGGCGCACAAAAAAGGGGAAAAGGCATGCCCCAAAAAATAAACCCCCCTTCTTCAGTATTATAGATTTAAATTTGCCCTTTTGTTCTTTTTTTTGCCCTTTCGGGACTTATTACAGAGAAATTTTTAAAATTATACTTCTTTCAAGGCCCAAACCCACATAAAAAGGAAAGGGAAAAACAAAACATAAAACCAAAATTTAAATTTTTAAAAGGGCCCAAAAACCAAAATTCATGTTTCAATTTTTTTAAACAAGGAAATTTGGTGTAAAAGTACACCCTTCATTTCCGAACAGACTTTTTGGGGTATTAATACTTTTAGTAAATGTTCAAATTTTAAAAAATAAAAAAAATCCAGTTAAATCAAATTCCCTTTAAAGGGTGATTGATATGGGGCCAATCCATGGCCCTCTTGTATGTTAAATTTTAAAACATGAAATTAGGCAATTAATAGTGTGTCATATATTTGTCTAACAAAAAATTGGATTTAAATGAGTTATTACATAATCTGGGTCACTTAAAATGAAAAAGCTATTGGTATTAGTTGGTTAAGGTTAGTAAGAAACAAAATAGTCTCAATATTTTGACAGCAAGACAGAACCAATTATATCTTTGATATATTTCATTAATGTCTGTCTTGCCGCGAGATGTAAAGGGCAACCATCGGCATAAATAAAAGCCGCAAAGCCCCAAAATTGTTGGAGTAACAACTGTATCTGTATATTATAGTAGAAAAATTCAGCAAAAGTTACCAGATTTTTCCACTAGACTTAAAAAAATAAAAAAAGTTCATGAAAAGTTGGTGTGATTCCCTTTCAGAAGAGATATTTTTCTTTTCAATAAAAATGCTCATTTTAGAGCACAATACAATCTTTAAACTAACTATAAAATAAGTCCTGGTCTCCTGCATACTTATTACAGCATATATAAAACATATAACCAAGGCAAGTGTTTTTATTACTGAAAATGTCTTCTGATACTTCCCAGAAACCATTATCTTAGTCCAATAAATTGTACTGCACAACGAGATATTGTGCTTAATTTTCGTGTCGGGGCAATATCTCGCCTTTTAAAGCGAGATTCTGCCCCAGAACAAAAATATCTCAGAAGTCAAGCTTTGGCACGTCAATATATTTTTTGACTACCCTTTATCTTATGCTTCAGACTATCATGTTTCCCTATAAAATGTGTGAATTAATAAAAGGCAGGAAATGATTTAAAATTAGCTTAAAACAATGGAGTTCATGAAATGTGGTGCAATGGAAAATGTGAGAAGGAAAATAAAATAATTTTGAAGGTTATTCATTGATGCAAATTCTTTATTTAATGATAATTATTCACTAACTGAACAAGATTGTTTAAAATCCCCTATTGATTCTACTTTTTAAAAAAACAGAACTTTTTCTTTTTTCTTCTTTAGTCAAATGTATTGGTTTGTTCCTTTGACCAAGACATTTGTAAATATTTCCAAAAAAAAATGCACAGGTTGTGTACACTGAATCAACAATAAAAGATAAATTAGAAAAAAATTTATGGTAACAACACTGTAAACATCTTTTGGGGCACATGTTTTTTTGTCAAACTGGGTGTTATCAGTGTCTTTGACAGCCAAAAAACTTGTAGAAAATGTTGTGCGTAAGGAAACTTGTTCTGTAATTGATTAAATAATGAAACACTTAAACACTTTTAAATATTTGTCTCTATTTTTTTTTTAAAAAGGTCACACAATCTGTTTTGTAAATAATATCTCTAAAGAAAACAGCAAAAGATAATTCATTTTTTATAAAAAGTACTTGGATATATCTATAGAATTTTAAAAATCATAAAATATTTTTTAGATTAAAGCAAATTTAAAACAAAATTCAGGATATTAAAAGATTTAGAAAAACAAAAAATTATTTAAAAGGGTTTTTTTACAGGTATGGAAAAAATTGAAGCTTTATAATAAAACATTTTTACTTTGGGGCTTTTTTTTTTACCCAAAGCTAAATTTAAAAGAAAACCCTAAAGTCAGGGAAAAATAATAACCCCTGTTTTTTTAAAATTTAAAATATCAAAGAAAAGGGATAATAAAAAAAATAATAATTTAAAAAAGAAATTTATTAAAAAGGCCAAAATAAATTATAGGCATGGTTTCCCATCAAAAAATAAAAAATTTTTTTACAAAAAGTAAAAAAAAAAAATTTAAAAAAACAAAAGGTTTTTGGGTAAAAAAAACAAAAGAAATAAAAATTGTTTTCAAAAAAGGTAACCTTTTCGCTGCCAGACTCAGGGTCATTTATTTTTTGATCACCTATTTGCCAGAAGGTTTTCTAAGAAATTAAACTATATTATTATTTTAATATTATTATTATTATTTGTTATTAGTATTATAATAACTATATATGTTTCCAAATCTGCTAATATAATAATAATAATTATTGTCGATGGTGTAATTATCAATATAATATTTATAATGATTATTATTATTATTATAATAATAATTAATTATTATTATGTACAGACCTTTTGTACTCAATACTCTATCGTTATTAATTGACTATAAAACAATGTTTACACTTGAATAAACAGCTCTTTTAAAATTCTGATAAAAGGCATCATTTTATTATCATGCATATTTCCTATGGCCAGTGAAAGAGTAACAAGAACATAATTATAAAAATGAAAATCTAGAACAAAAAGAAAAAAAAACATTCAAAAAGAATATAGACAATAAAATATACATTTATCATTTTTTTTTTTTTTATAATACAACTTGATGGGTTTTATTCCCACCAGAGAACCATCATTTTCAGATAATTATTTTTAATGACTGTAAATTTGTAGAGTTTCTTATATCTAAGGGGAAGAGAATTCCAAAGTTTTAAAATCCTGAATATGTTAAAAAATTTCTGCAGAACTTGGGATTAAAAGTAGTTTTTTGTTCAATATGAATTAAAAATGTGAATTTTCTGTGGTAAGTAAAAAGGTTTTGCATAATAATCAGTGGAAGATTGTTAAAAGGGAAAATGTAATTAAAATAGCTTTTTTTTATAAATTTTACTCTTTCAGGGGAAATTTCCATTCCAGTTTATTTCAGAAAATAAATCATCAGTTTGGCACATCAAAAATCTTTTTCTAATATTTATTTGTGCTGCCCGCTTTCGTTGAAATTTATACAAATCATTTAAGAGTTCCTTAAATTCAATTTCCCCAAATAGTGAAACAATAGTCTAAATGGGGAAAATAATGTGTGCATTAAAGAAAAATTTCCTAAACATGAACAATTTAGATATTGTTTTTAATTTTCCAAGAAAAGCAGGTATATTTAATGAATTGTATTTATTCAGTGTCATGTTGACTAGATTTTAATGTCCACTTCAGACAACACCAATCTATAACTAACTAAAAAATCTTTTTCTGTTATGTCACAAAAAACCGTTGGAATGAGGGAAATACTGTGTAATAAATGTTTATTTTAAAATTGACCTCATGAATCTTTGAGATCTTAAATTACTTATGCAATCTTCAATATTTTGCTTATCTGAAATTTTCTAAATTTGAATAAACAAAATTTTTAAAATTTTCTTCATAACATTCAAACAAATTTGTGAATTGGTACAGTCTTTAACTGCATTGTATTTACTTCTTAAAAACTGTCATTGATCAATTAGTTTATAACTCTTCAATATTTGTTTTTGTGAAATTGTCATAAATTATATTAAATATAACATATATTGAAAACTGGTTAATTATCATATTATTTTTGATGTCTGTCAATGAGTAATATTGATATATGGGCCACAGAAAAAATTAATCTTTAGCGACTCTCATCCCCGCCCGCCCCGTAATCAAAATCGTTCCGCCCCAAAATAATTTATTTTCATAAAAAAAAAAAAATTGTTCATTTTCCAAGGGTTCCCTCTGGGTCAAAATTAGTTTTCATCTTTCACATGTTCCCAAAGTGTAACACCAAATTGATGACATAATTGATTATTACGGCCGAATTATACAGTTTGGGTAAACAAACTAAATAGTGGCGTGACCTTTCACAATTTTTTGGGCCGCTTATATAAAATTTACGCGGCCGCTTTTGACATTTAAGTGTACTAGTTGTCGGATGTTTTTTTTTTACGTTTGGGCCCAAAATTTTTTTTTTAAATTTTTTGGGAAAAACCCAAAAAAAAAAAATGGGCCCCCCGAAAAAATTTTTTAAAAATTTTTTTTCGCAATTTTCGCCCCTGGCGACGACCCGCGGGAAAACCCCGCTTTTTTGTAGAAATCTTGGACCAAAAAATTTTCCCCAAAAATCGTGGTTGAATATTCGCGGGGCGAAACATAAAAATAACTGAAGGGTTACAGCGCTAGTAAACAAAAATTTTAAAAAACGGGGTTTTCGAAACAGGGAAAAAATTGTCAAAATGTTCGTCAAGGGGAAAAAATATGAATGCAGGGAAAAAAAAAAACTGTTTTTTTGAAAATTGGGTTTTGGGTTTATTTTGGAAACAAAACTGGGTGGGAAAAGAAGGCGACTTTTTTCAATATTTATACATTTCTGTTTTTTTTTTTTAGGTCTTTAAAAAAAACTGGATAAAAAAAATTTTAAAATTAAAAAATTCCCCCCCACCCGCCCCCAAAAATTTTTTTGAACCTTGGGTGAGAGTCTAAAGATTAAATTTTTATGGCCCCAAAATGAAAAGTTGATTTGAATTTTTTACTACTGAATCTTTTTTCTCAGTGAGATCCAGTGAGATTTTTAAAAATTTTAAATTTATTTTGAATATTCCCTTTAAATGCCCTTTTATCATAAAAAATATTAAATGAAAATAGGAAGAAAAAAAAAATTTTCAGTTTTAAAAGAAAAATTAAAAATTTTTTTAAAAGTGTATATTTTTGTGAAAGGAAAAGTTCCAAAATGTGGGGTGTGTTTTGAGCTAACATTTTGGGGTTTTAAAGTGACTAA
>NW_026857192.1:0-35422 GCF_026571515.1 Ruditapes philippinarum
TTTGTTTTTATATTTACTAAAAGCTTCGTGATTTAAAGTGCTTACTTATCTCCATCATCTGGAATCTTTAAACTGAGGATCATCAACTGGCATAAAACTGCATGATTTAAGTACTTACAGATGCATCACATAGGGTGAATAAATTCAGATAAACTTAACAGGTACTTAAGAAAATTTGTTACAAGTCTTAATGAATATGTCCTTTTAGCTTTAAGGAGGACTTGAGGATTTAAGGTTATACTAGATAAATATACAAGTGATGGCATTATAGTAAAATCTAAAACATAAGATGATTGATAAGAAAACATGAATTGATAAGGAAAAGTGACGTCAAAGAAATTTTTATATAACCTACATTACCACTCTAAATGTTTTAGATAGACTCGTCCATCTTTCAGTCCCGACAAAATCATTCATTAAGCGAAATTTTCAATAATTAGATCCTCACTGGCAGACCATGATAACATGGGCTGATCTTGGTCAGCAATGGTTGAGGTCTTCAGTTCTCAGCTTGCAGAAAGCTTATAGCTAAACACGCTCCCATACAAATAATGCTAGTTTACAAAAGGCTGATGGTTCCAACTCATGTGCCTCTTGCGAACTTGGTGCCTCTTGTGTGTGTGTGTATTTCCATATGAGCTTGTCCTCAAGAAGAGCCATTTAGTCATTTTAGATTTTTGGCGGAATTAGTGCAAGATACAGAAAGATGCCCCAATTTCAGAAGATTCTCCTGGTTTTTTAGCTTGCTAAGTGTTTAAGCACTCATACACAGGACTTCAATTTAAGTCTCATGCAACATACTGTTTAGTAATTTTAGATGACCAGCCTGGGAATTGAACCCTTAATGTTGAGATTAAAACCTTGCACTCTAACCTATTGAGCTTTGTGCTCGGGCATACATGCCCCCCCCCCCCCCCCCCACACACACACACATTTATAATCTTAAATTAGAGTATTCCCCAACTCCCCAGAGATAACCGGATGTTTTTTTCTGTCATAAAGCTTGAATATCGCCATTTAACTTGCTACTTAAACAGCTCTTATGTATAAAATTCTTCTCAAAAATTACAACTTCAAAGACTATAATTGGTAGCATGTTTGGTGCACAGTTACCGGTTCCTTATAGGTTCTTTAATGTTTACTTCCCTTATGAAACAAATTGTTCAAAGCTATCGCAAGTCTTTTTCATAAAATTGCAAGGTAATTTCAAAGTGTTTGTATATTGTCAGCAGACCATTTAATTGCAGGTTCAAATAATTTCCAAAAATATTTTTGTCTGTCTTCAGCCCAAGACCAGACTGGTATTTAAGAAATTCTGTGAATTTTGGCACTGTTTTAGTTTAGTTATTGGTGTAATATGAATAAATTATTGAAATGAAAATATTTATTAATGATATATTTTATTTATTGAGTGCAATTATGTAAGAAATTGATGTTAGAATACTATTTAAATGTCTGATGTTGAATATAACGAGGAATTTCCTGAGAAACTTATATTGAGCAAAAATAATCAAAGCCTGGCAGTCTTCTGATGAAAATGATTTTGTATCATCACAGACAAGCTAATGCTTTATACATGCTAATTGTCTGACTTTACTCAATTGGTTTCAAAGTGACTTAAGATTTTAGTTATACAAGTCAATTTACCATGTTGTTTTTTTATTTACAGCATTTATATGTAAATTTGTAAATTAAAGAATGACCTCTTTTGTTGGTGGTAGCTACTATTTAAAGCAAGTCACAAAACTTTCAGTGAAAAAGAAGAAGAAAAAGATTTAACAACTTGTGAAACAGACTGACTTTGAACAGGTTATAAGAATAAGAAAGGTGAGCGATGTTTGGCTCATAATTGCCCCTCTAGTATTAATATATATCATATTTTATTGACATTAGTCAGAAATTGTTACATTTTCCTTTCTGAACACACAAGCATCTGTGGCAGAGTGGTATGGGTTGTTGACTTCAAGTCACTTGTGTATACTGCTGTATGATTCCAGCCAGGGACTTTGGATCACATTTAATAGAGGTAGCTATCCGGCTAGATTACGTCGGTGTTTCTACTCAGTTGCCCACTTGTGTCAAGGGGCACCTGATGACTTCTTTCACCTGAGTAAAGCTGGAAAGTCACCATAATTATGAACTATATTTTGTTGGTGCTAAGTAAATCTCTCTCCCTCAACCCCCACCCCATCATTGTCTATATTATGCTTTTTCAATGTCTTTTTTTTTTTCCCTCTAGATTTTCATTTTATATGTTTCTTAACTATTTGTAACAATGTTATTTCTGTTGTTGTTTATCATACCTTTTGTTGTAAATGTTCATACTATGTACATTGTATATTTGATAGAGGCTCATAGGGAAGACTGGGCATGCCTAACTATGTTGCCTCTTTAAATAAAGTCTTTATTATTATTATTATTATAATTATCCTCTCTAAAAAATAAATAAATAAAAATTAAAGAAAAAATTAAAAAAATTATTATCACACATTTAATAGACAGGTCATAAGAATAATAAAGGTGAGCAATGTTTAGCCCATGACATTGCCTTTCTTGTGTTACGTTATATCCCATTTCATAGACACATCAGTATTTGCTACATTTTTCCTTCTGAGACACCGAAGACAAATCTTGTGTGACGCTTGTATAGGACGGGGAACAGAACAAGTTCCTGACCATATAATGAGCATGATATAAACTCATTTTGATGTCTCCTTCATATATCATTACTGTCACATTTAATGGTAAAAACCCATCAGACTTTTCCTCCGCAATTCTTAGAAAATAAAATCTTAAACACGTTATGTCTAAATTCGGCTTTGACCACTGACTTTTTTTTTAGTTTTTTTCAGTTTTGCTGGAACCAGACTGGTCGCGTTCTGTTACCATACTTGGATATTTTTCATGTCAGTAAGGTTTTAGCTGTTTCCTTACAGACTAATAAATACTGTTTATTTTTCATGACATTTAGGTTATAAGGATTTCCTTATAGGCTAATAAATACTGTTTAATTTTTTTTCTGCACTTTAAAGTAAGTTGTTTTTTTTTCTGCACTTTAAAGTGCAATTATGTTTGTTAAAAGTGTCTGCTATCTTGAATTTGTTTAAAGGCAAAACTTGCTGGCTAAGATTTTATGAATACCCATTTTTTGTGGGAAGTCTGTTACAGCTTTCTTTAATTTACTTATTTGATATTGAAAGTTACTATAATGTTGTTCTATCACTCACTTACAGAAATACAGTAACTTAGGTTTTTTTTGTAAAAAGGGAAGGACAGTCGTATATGTCTTGTTTCTGTAGGGGGCTACTCTCATCTTTGCAGGTTTTTACTTTCATATTATACAAATATTTTGGAAAAGGTACAAGACTAGAAATACAAAATATTCTCCCCAGTGCTCTTATCCTAGTAAAAAAACATATATCCAAGTATGGAGTAATAAGTTCTGATTTAGCCACCCATTAGGCAGTCAGCCTTGTACTGTTAATCATTAATCTTGCAGGAGATAAGTGGTAGTTGATAGCTGAAGCCTTACATAGTATATAAGAAATCAAAAGAAACATTTCAAAAACATGGGAGACAAGTTTTTCGGCCATGTATAAGGATTTTCTGGCAATTTCTAGCAAATATTGTACGGGTTGGTGTAAGGACATCAGTCAATAAGAGCTCCTATGTTTATCACAGGCTGCTTGCCTCCAAGTGTGAAAATAATGATTTAATCAATTTTGTTTTATGCTCAATTTAATTTTCATTTGTAGGATTCGGAGATACTTGGGGGAAAATAAATGACAAAACTTCTCCAATACGCAATTGTGGTTGTTGTCTTTTTATGGGATGTTGTCGTTTTATTGGAAGATTTTTTTCCCCTCCGACACTTTCTTCAGGAAAAAAATTGCTTTGGTTAATTTTAAAGAAATTGTGACAAAGTATGATGATTTGTGCAAAAGACATTGACAAGAAAGCATCAATAAATGAACATTTTAGTCAAAGAACTCTTTCATCAGATTAAAACAAAGATGAAAGACTCAACAGTTACTGAATGTCTGGCCTGTCTTAAAAGATGGGAGTCATATAAATTTGTACAGACAGATATAGTATATTTTGTAACTGATGAACAGCCTATAATGTCTTGTGAAATGTATAATCTTATTAATGCCTATTTTTTCCCCTCTGTCTCATTTTGTTCCATAAAAAATTCAGCAGGATTTTTGTTCATAAATTAAGGAAAAACACATAATGATGCAAACTTCAATCAGTCTCCACATGCAACTTTCAAGGTTATTAAGAAAATAAAGCAAAGGGATGTATGATAACATTTTTTATGCAGAATCTTAAATTACAACATGAGAAATTACAGACTTGTATAGGAGGATAATGGCATTACATTGGTAAACAATTTTCAAAGGTTTACAAACTTAAGAAAGAATTAAATTGATTAACAAACAATGTAACAAATGGTCAAGAGTGCAAGATTATTAAGAAAATAAATGATAACATCTTATTATGCAGAATCTTTAATTACAACTTGAGAAATTACAGACTGGTATAGGAAGAACTTAGATAATGGACAATCAATGCTTTATATTTTGGAATTGTCCATTGGTAAACAATTTTCAAAGGTTTACAAACTCAATAAAATTAAATTTATCAGCAAACAATGTAACAAGTAGTCAGAGTGACATGGATAATTGCACAGTCCGTGTAATAGGCCCTCAAGTAGCTGGTAATCAAAGTGTATAATTATGAACAAATTTGATTTTTACTCACCCATATTTGAGTAATGGACATTTACATATGAATGGATTTGCTTTTAATTTGAAATTCCCAGTGGTGAATTTCTTGGATATTAAATTCAGCTTTTTGTACAGTTTGGTCACAATGATGCATACATGTGAACTTTTTTCAATGATCAAGTGGGAGATTTTTCTTCAAAAAGAGGGAGATTTAAGAATTTGCAATAAACAAAGAAGGAAGTTCTGACATCAAAAATAGGGAGATTTCTTTAATTTGTGAAAATACCCCTTATTTTAAGACAAATCTTTGAAAATATGGCTGAAAAAAGTGGGAGTCTCCCGCCTAAAGTGGGAGAGTTCACATGTATGATGATGCCACTGAGCACTCATAAGAATAAAAAGTATCTTATAATACTGCATATGTGTAACATTGCTTTTTATTGAATAATCTTGACATTTATATGATCTACATATATGGCTGCTGTCAATTTATGAAGTAATTTCATTATTTCTTCTCTGAAAATGGAAGTTTGCAGTATTATAAATTCGTTATAAAGATTTTTGACAGATTGTATGGCTGTACATAAGTGTTTTTATTTGTTGTTTTTTTCTTCTTTTTTTTCTAAATATAAACAACATTTAGATAGGACCATATTATGAGTCAAAAAATATCTATAACTAATAATACATAGAACATCTTCTGAAATTGGTCTCATTTAAAGCACTGAATAATTCTGTTTGAAAGCTTGTTTGTGTTCATAAACCTTTGAAAGGTATTATTAGAAATCTATTACCGTCATTATTATCTTTTGTTTAATTTATTTTTATTCTAAAATTGTTCCTCGATATCAACAATATATGTCAATAGTTTGCTATATCGCTGACACCACTCAGCTATTCTAACCTGAAAGACTGTAATTTAAGACAGGAACAGATTCCCAACTGTCTGGGAATAGAAGTATCAGATTTAATCTTTAATTTACCAGTAATTGAATCACATAGAATTTCATAAAGTGCTTTTTAAAAATGCCATGTTTGTAATTTGAATGTTAAAGAGGAGTACAATTTGCTAGACATTGTGAGGCAATCATGCCTAATGTGTTTCAGATAACCTGTATCAACCTTAATGAGGTTAGAACAATAGGAAAACAATTGGTGATATATCTCTACTAATTAAATTTGCAGTCATTTTATTGACATGATATCATGTTAGTCTGGTGGCTGCATTTCATTCACATTGATTTTTATGCTTATTTTTCCACATCTCCTTAAAGCAAGTCTGGTTTTTTCTGATATGTTTCCTGCTATGAAAGGAAATTCCTGAATATAGACACTCAGAAAATATGTGGTATTTTGTTGTACCTGTTACCTTCCAAATGCTGAATATAGACACAGAGGGAAAAAAAGATGAATGTTTGAAATAATTGTGACCTTTTCCATGCTGAATATAGACACTCTGAGAAATATGCTGAGTTTTGTTGTACCTGTAACTCTTACAATGCTGAATAATTATAAACACTCAGAAAATTATGCTGAATTTTGTTGTACCGGTAACTTCTACAATGCTGAATATAGACACTCAGCGAATATTCAGAATTTTGTTGTACCGGTAACTCTTACTATGCTGAACATAGACACTCAGAGAAATATGCTGAATTTTGTTGTACTGTTAACTCTTACAATGCTGATTATAGACACTCTAGAATATGCTGAGTATTGTTGTACCGTTAACTCTTACAATGCTGAATATAGACACTCTGAGAATATGCTGAGTATTGTTGTACTGGTAACTCTTACAATGCTGAATATAGACACTCTGAGAATATGCTGAGTATTGTTGTACCGGTAACTCATACAATGCTGAATATTGACACTCTGAGAAAAATGCTGAGTATTGTTGTACTGGTAACTCTTACAATGCTGAATATAGACACTCAGAGAAATATGCTGAATTTTGTTGTGCCGTTAACTCTTACTATGCTGAATATAGACTCTCTGAGAATATGCTGAGTATTGTTGTATGGGTAGCTCTTACAATCCTGAATATAGACACTCTGAGAATATGCTGATTTTGTCATACCAGTAACTCTTACAATGCTGAATATAGACACTCAGCAAATATGCTTAATTTTTTACTAGTATCCCTTTTAATGCTGAATAAAGGCACTCAGAGAAGTGGAATTTTGTTGTACTGTAATAATGCTTACAATACTTAATTTATATAATGGACTAACTTCTCCATTGATTTTAAAAATTTCTCTTTTATGAATTATTTTGATATAAACAAAATATAAGATTTAGTAGCCAACAAAAGTTTGTCAGACTTCCCACTGTTGTAATTGAAATATTATTATTAATTAAGCAATTAATTACTAGTAGTTATAACTAGTATGTAAGTCACCTAAGTAATCGCAGACCTTTTTGGGGAATAAAATTTTAGTTGAAATAAGTATTGAAAATACTAATAAACCTAACTTAATTGTACATTTGCTTTGTAAGTACTTGGTTATTTCTATCCTATTGTGGATCATTTAATGATCAGTTTCTTCAAGTGGGAATAACAGTGTGACTCTTTTAGTATCTTTTAGTAGAAATAACTACATCCTATATGGTCTGTAAGAAGTATTTAATTCTACAGGAATACTTACTGGAATAATTAAATAAGATTTACCTAAGTAAGGTTTTGTTTAAAGCTATAGTTCTTATATTTTCACTCAACAAGGCATAAGAGTTAGGCAGATCTACATGGACTTTAATTATTGTCGGACTTCAGAAGTTGAAATTAATTTCAGCGTTTTTATTTCTAAATTAGAAAATTTCTGATATCCCAAAAGTTACAAAAATTAATGTAATGTAATGTTATGATATTCACATAAATAAGAGTTGAAGACAAGAGATAGACATAGACTATGAGCTATCAGGCAACTTTCTGGGCTTGAACTTGTGTAAAGAGGGGCTTCCATGAGGGCCTTCATCCACCAGTAGAAGCTAAAATGTGTCATATGAACATCACAATGTCATTGTGACTTAAACACCATGGTTTTGAACAGCAAATTTAAAGTGCTGTTTTCAATTGATTTGCTAGTTAGAAAATTGCCTATCTTGGGTTTAATTGAAGTTATAATTCTTGTGTTTGACTCATCATCATTGACTGTTTGCTAGAATATTAGATTATAAGTGTGGGCAAATAATGCACAGATAAATAGAATTATCTGGAAACTCAGAGATCACTTTTTTAATAAACCAAAAAGTTACTATGGAAATAACACATTTGCCTGACTGTGAAGCAGGTAGTTGCAACTGTTTATAGGTATTAAATGTCACAATTTAACAGTGTATAAATGCCACATACATTTCTGACATATATGTGTTGCAGACGTAGTAAATCGTCTGAAAAAATCAACTGAATAACCCTTTATTTTGATTCTTTTCTGTATATCTATGTTTATGTCATTACCAACATGTTTTCTAGTCGCGTTTTTTTCTCTCTCTCTCTCTGCGTCTACTGTACATAAAGACTTGTAATTACAACCCTAAAAACAATGCTGTACCTGATGTTCTGTAGATAGTCTCTGTTAAATACATTTGTGTGATATCTCACAATATTGTTTATCTTTTGAAACTCTTGGTTTCCAGATTTTCATTTTTTCCGGAAGCTTTTCCGTAAATGTTTCCTAATTGCCGTTGATAATCGAAGAATAATGTTTTTTTAAATGTTTCGATATGATGGCATGAATATAGATAGGAACCTGTCTGCATGATTGCACAGAATGGAGCATTAGACTTATTTGTATTAAATATGATACAGATAAAAGCTGTTATTGCTTTTCTGAGACATAAACAAATCAATATAGCTTATATTTAACATGATTATGCAATGATTTTTGCAAAACATATAACATAAAAGTACAGTATACAATGTATTGCGATTTTACTGTATATCAGGTTGTTTTTGCGGGTATTTAATTTTTGCTAAATTCAGGTGCATTACATATCTTGAAAAGATATATCAACTGAATTTTAGTATAGTTTAAAATTTTATAGCTTGCACACAGGAGTGTAAACATGAGCACTTCAATGAAAAACAATTAAACAAGACAATAAGTGTGGAATACCATGTACTAGCTTACAGGTTTGCCAAAAACCAACAGAAAAATTGAAATCAAAATTTTACATGTGATTTCAAAAAATTCTATCAATTTGACATTTAAACCTATTATAAAGGGGATGCCATTTTATCAACAGAAAAATAGGAATTAAGAAGGAACAAAATTGCTTAAGTTTAAGATTTGCTAAAATTGAATTGCTGCAAAACTTGTAGAATTTGCCATATACAAAAAAAACCTGATATACGGTAATTTACATGAGATTAAGGTATATTTAAGAAATTTATTTAATTTTTGTTTTAAGTCTTTCAAAAATTAATTATTTTCCTTGCTCAAACAGTGTAATGAAGTTACCCTGCTTTAAATTTGGATCATTATACAATTGGTAAATTTACAGGACGTCACTATTGAAATAGCTAATTATCTTCTTGGTGTCACATTAATTGCATTGATAAGTTCAAAGAGTAATTTAAGAATTATGTATAGCTAGTTATCTTGGTGTCACATTAATTGCATTGATAAGTTCAAAGAGTATTCAAAAATTATGTATAAGCTGAACATAAGTAAACTTTTTAATGGGCTGGTATCAAACTTCTGACTTTTGAGCATTGTGGAAAAGTTAGGAAAATGAATTTTCTGTATATCACATCAAATGATTCTGGGAAGCAAGAGTTATTATCAATGAAGATTCATCCTTGAGAAAAATTTTTCTAAGAAATACCATTACATATGCAGACAGCTTCATTTACATGCACTCTTTGAACTCCCTGGAAAGCAACAGTGCATGGCCCCACACTACAAATTTACTTTACACAATAATACAACTGGGAATCTCATATATGGAATATTTCAAGCATAAAAATTATTCAATTTGTCGTATATGTCTAGTAATAATGCAAATTAGATTACTTTCTGTTTTATGAGATATCTCTATTTGTGGTTCTGTGAGTTTCTTTCTTTTTATTTTTGTAAAACTTTTTTAAGACACACATAATATATAGTGTTTACTACAGAAAATCCAGAATATACTATGTATTTATTGAATCTGTTCGCTAATAGGGAAGAAAGATGTGTAAATGTAAGAAGCCATTGATTTAGTAGCTCTGAGTTGGTTGAGCATTGGAAGATCTTGAGTTCAACTTCAAGCTACAGGAATATTCCAAGGGTCCCAATATTTAGTTTGAGTTTATTTTTCCAACCGTGTGACTTATTTATCCCTTAACCTGATGAATTTGTGCATTGATTTTTGCCCAGCTTTGAATTTGCAAAAGGAACAGTGCATTTTGAAAATTAAGAGATTTCAGTATCAAGAAATTGACCTGCCATCCCCTAGCGAAAATTTCATGATTGAAACATGTCTTAACATGTTTTAAACACGTTCTTACATGTTATTTCGAAATGTTTGAACATGTTTTGAACATGTTTTAAACATGTTTAAACATGCACGTGAAATGGCACCATGATCTAACATGATCAGTCAACAATCGTGATTAGTCATGTTTGATGATCAAAAAAAGAGTAACATGGTCAATCACATTTTGACATGTTTTTGTTCTATCCAGCAATCATGCTTTGGACATGTTTGAAAACGTTCACAGAACATGTTTTAATATGGTTGATCATGTAACCTACTTTACTTTCAAACACATCTAAACATGATTAAAAATGTCCCCAAAACATGATGGAACATGTTTAAACATTCACATTAAATGGCAATACGATCCAAACACATCTAAACATGTTTAAACATATACAAATCAAGATCCCATAACATGGTAGAACATGTTAATATATCCAAATCAAGGGGTCATTTGACATTTTCAAACATGTTCAAACATTTCCAAAAGAACAAAGCTGACATTGTTTTAAACCAGCACAGGTCAAAGGAACAGAGCTGACATTGTTTTATATCAGCACAGGTCAACAGACAAAGGCAATCACAAAAGTTCATCTGGAGTACGCTCAGATGAGGTAAAACTTAAATTACACCTTTTTAGATCAGAACCCTGGACACAATTCTTTTTTATTTCTTTTCTTTCTTTTTTTTTCAGGACAAAAGTTAATTTTCATTATGAATACTTGATTAACATTGTCACTTGGAATACTTCTGCTTCACATTTTGTGTCTTAATGACCACTTCCTTGTCAGTGATATCAAAATGTTTTTGAACGAGCTTGCTGATTAAGTTAAATTTGGCAGGATCAAACTTGGTCTTTGTTGGCCTTTTTACCAGTTGCACTATGGTTTTGAATTTCTTTGATGGTGAAGAACATACCTCTCCAGGACATCCTCCAGATGATCAAATGTTGCAAACCTGCCAAAGAAAGCACTGACTTTGAATAATGTTTTCTGCTAATTCAGTTTTATTCACCTACATATTTTTAAACCTTTTATTATATAAAAAAATGTTTTATCATCAAAATATCGGATCGCGACAACATGTGACAATTGAAATTAGTGGGTGCTGAAATTAAATGCTGATTTCAAGAAGTGGGTACATTAATCAATACATATTAATATGAAATTAGGCAAAGCCTATGGACGGGGAAGTCGTTAAAAATTCCTTTCATTCTTTCCGTTTTAAAGGTGTCATTCGGTATTACATGTACCGCTTCCGTTTTCATTCGGAACACTCGGCGATTATCTTTATCCGAAAAGTGGAGATTTGTTCCGTTATCGGAATACCCCGCCATTTATCATTGAGTTACATTGTAAATGGCGGCGCCCGACTAGAACTGACACTGAAAATTTCTTTGATAGGTATAGAATTTTATATATTTTTTAATTGTTTTTTATGTGATTTTCTTTTAAATATACACGTGTAGTCTATAGCCGGGCAAGCCAAAGCCCGGACCCGCTTCGCGGGCCCGGCCTTTGACTTCCCCGTAATATAAGAATGTATTTTCAATTGTACTAAGTTAGAACGGGCAAAATTCGTGTGCTACACAAGCAAAATAAATCATTTTATTTTTGTACTTATCCGGACTTCGTGTTATCCGAAAAAAAATGTTAATAAATGACAAAAAAACTTTATAATTTGACAGTTAAAATCTCTTTTTTAAGTTAAGTTTCATTCATTTATAAGTGGAAATTTTGTGGCTATGAGAATTTAAATAATTTCCTCAAAAATCTCCAGATATATGGTCGATTGTTCCTTTAAAAAAATCCGGACAGGTTGCCAAATTTTCGGTCGGCCGTCTGGACCGATAACTTTCCAGAAGACTGGCATTTTGCTAGGTATATTTTGGATGACCTTTTGAATTTTAATTGAAAGCAAGAGCAGTCTTATTTTAATTATCAAGATTGTCCTTGTGCTCGGAAGCATGCGTGCAGATGAAGAACTTACTTGCGATGGGTATAGCAGGATACCATTTCTCCTGGAACATGGCAAATGTTCTTGTCCAAGGCATTAACCCTCCCCGATCAGCGGCAGTGCTGACAAACGACCAGTTGTTCTCCAAAGTCCAATGAATAAGCACTTTCATTTTTCAGCCATTTTGATTTTTCCCTCGTTAAAAACTAACCGCACATGTATTCTTGTAATCTATTGGTTGCTAAATATAAACTTTGGGTTAGGTGGCGCTGAAGGTAACGTGATTTTCTAAACCGGAAGTATAGAAAGATAACACTTGAAGAAACTGTAAACATGCGATTTTGGTGGATTTCGAGGTTTTTAGAAGCTGAAGAAGGTAAATGTCATTATATATAACAATATGTTTTGTTCTGACACCACGGCAAGTGCTGCAACCCGTTTGCTAGCTGTATATTTATTATTAGAATAACATCCGGAATAGTCCGTAAGTTCCGTATTTTAGCCAGCCTCCAGGACTTTTGTGAATTGCGTAAATCCGTTCAGATTTCTGAGGGGTATAGGTTGCCTCTTATCTCGAGTGAGAACTGAAAGAACTCTATTGCCCATTTGATTTTATAAACAGGTGATGTTTTTGTCCGTTTGGCTTTCGTTAAATACAAACAGTTTTTTTTGTGCATTATGAACAATTGTGTGCATTACGCACCTTGGTATGAATCGGGTTTGCCTAAAATACGAAAGTGAGATTTTTGACGAAAGTGAGCGAAAGTGAGCGAAAGTGACTTTTAAAATATTAATTGTAACCTTTTAATAGACTTTTACAATAAAATTGCAGTTTGTAGACGTATATTATTAGAAATTACTTATATTTATTATAAAAAATAATCATAATGATGATTTATTCGGTTTTTATTTGCATAATTTATATACACAAATTCTTATATCTTCCTTTCGCTTACATTGAAAAATACGAAAGTGACTTATAAAATATAAAATATACCGTTTAAATTGAAATTATTTTTACTAATATTGCACAAAGTGGACGTATAATATCAGAAAATGATAATATTTACTTTCAAAGATAATCATTATGATGATTAAATCGCCATTTATTTTGCATAATCTCTATACACAAGTTATATACAGATATCTTCCTTTCGCTCGCATTGAAAAATACGAAAGTGGCTTACAAAATATCAAATATACTGTTTAAATTGAATTTATTACTAAAATTGCAATTAATTTGTAGACGTACAATATCAGAAGTCAATGATATTTATTTTTAAAAATAATCATTATGATGATTTAACCGCCCTTTATTTGCATTTCACAAATTTAAAGATCTTCCTTTCCCTCACATTGAAAAATACGAAAGTGACTTCAAAATTGTCAAATATAGCGCTGAAAGACGCATGTTTTCAGAAATGAATAAAATATATTAAAAAAAATCATTATGATGATTTAATATCCATGTATTTTCATAATTGCTGTATCTTACTTTTGCCCTCATTGAACAATACGAAAGTGACTTAATCGGACGAAAGTCAATGTCAATATTCACGATATTAATGGTTTTTATAATAAAAAAATAAATGAGTCATTTTCATTATTATTCATGTTTTCATGGTGATTGACCTATAACTGATGATGAAAATGACTAGCACAAAATATAAAAAAAAATCCTAACTTATAAAAAGATTGAACTTTACCGATATATATTGTACGATATTTATAGAAATTTCCGTGGATTACTTATTTCCTTTTTTCATAGTGAAATATTATTTTGACAATGATGGGAAATTCCAAATTACTTTTCAAATTAACATGTACATTGCTCATCTACACCTGGATGAGCATAATAACTTCCACTTTAATCCGTGCAAGATATCTATGGTGGTGCAGAAGAAAGGTTAATTCAATTGTCCACTCAATAAACAACGGGCAAGAGTCATCAGTTACATACCGATGATTGGATTATAATAATACTTTAGTGGGATTAAAGCGTCATGCGGTCACCGTCGAGATTACTATCAATTAAAGTGGATGACAACACGTGTTTGCACGTAAACATATTCATACTTTATTTTGTCTCATTCGTATACATGCATTTTTAAACATATATACCACTATTCACATAAAACCTACATAAGACCATTCCATTTAAGAATTTCAAGAGACATTATAATAATGAGAAACACATTCAAGACCTATTACTGTTAGATTAGAATCAAACAGTATAATTACAATATAATATATAAACAGAATATTAAATGTTAGGTAACACCATCGTTAATCAATCAAAAATTAAAAACTGCCCGAAAAAGACGATGTAAGAAATTGAGAACTGTAAATTAATCGGAGCCCTAACGCATAAATTGTATAATTCATGTTTTTGCCAATTATAGTTTACATAATAAATTTCATTTTTCATCTTAACATATTAAGTTTTATAAAAATGATAGTTACTATATAGCTTATAACATACGTCTACAAACTGCAATATTATCATGAAATTCTATTTCAATGCTATATTTGATATTCTGTAAGTCACTTTCGTCAGGCTCACAGTAAGCGAAAGGAAGATCAATGTCTGAGCTTGTGTATAAATATTATGCTAATAAATGAAGATCAAATCATATTGATTAAAGATACTTGTTTTGATAATATACGTCTACAAACTGCATTATTAATATTAAATGCAATTTAAACACTATATTTGATATTTTTAAAATCACTTTCGCTTCCTCTCCCTAACATTGAAAATACGAAAGTGAGCGAAAGTAAGATCTCTGAAATTGCATATGAATGTTAAAACCTCATAATGATTTTTTAGTATTTTTTATTCATTTCTGAAATTATGCGTCTACAAACTGTTATATTAATATAAATTCAAAATAAACGGTATATTGAATGTTTTATAAGTCACTTTCGTATTTTTCAATGTGAGCGAAAGGAAGATCTATGTAGTTGTGCAAATAAATAGCGATTAAATCATCATATATAATGATTATTTTTGAAAATGAATATTATCAATTTCTGATAATATACGTCTACTTAGAGCAATTTTAGTAAAAAAATCAACTTAACCAGTATATTTAATATTTTATATGTCACTTTAGTATTTTTCAATGTGAGCGAAAGGAAGATTTCTGAACTTGTGTATAGAAATTATGCAAATAAATAGCGATTAAATCATCATAATGATTATTTTAAAAAATAGGTATCATCAAGTTCTGATAATATACATCTACAAATTGTAATTTTAGTAAAAATTTCAATTAAAACAGAATATTTAATATTTTATAAGTCACTTTCGTATTTTTCAATGTGAGCGAAAGGAAGATATAAGAACTTGTGTATAGAAATTATGCAAATTAGTAGCGATTAAATCATCATTATGATTATTTCTGTTAATAAATATAATTATTTTCTAATAATATACGTCTACAAACTGCAAGTTTGTTTTAAAAGTCTATTAAAATGTTATAATTACTATTTTAAAAGTCACTTTCGCTCACTTTCGTCAAAAATCTCACTTTCGTATTTTAGGCATACCGGTATGAATCAACGCTTCTGATTGGTCGAACAAGTTGTGATTGTCGAATCAGATTTTAGAAAACGAGTGACCGGCTAGTTTGTACTTCCGTAAAAAACAAAACAAAAAAAATCTCATCATGAAGTTTCTGCCCGCGAGGCAAAATACCAAAGACCTAGAGAAAAAAGGAATGTTGCAAATATTTGGCGATGGCCGTCCTTGAATGAAATTAATTCCGAGGGGTATTTATGGGGATATTTGGCTACGGAAACATGGGAAACCGGCGGCACAAATCGACCCGCACGAAGTACCCAGACTATACCCAGAATAGATACACCCAAATAAAAGGCAAATATAGTAATGTTCATCTTTGTTTGCCTATTATATAATTATTTTTGTAATGAGAAAATAAATTATTTTTTATAAAATAACTTGAATAAGCCGGCTGTAACTGTCTTTCATTTACATTTTTAAGAAAATTAACTTGTGAAATTTGATTTGCTGATCTAGATTCATTAATAATTGCAATTTAAGATAAAGATATGATAATATTTGTTGTCTACATTTAAATTTTTAGGGTATAATTTTGTTGTTATTTCATACAAGTGTCCATCATATTATTTTTTTTAATTTAATTTTATAAGGACAACTTTTAGGGCGTCCGTGGCTGAGTGGTCAAGGTCGTTGACTTCAAACCACTTGCCCCTCACCGCTAAGGGTTCGAATCCCGACAGGGACTTTGGATTCTTTCATGTGAGGAAGCTATCCAGCTAGCTTACGGAACGTCGGTGGTTCTACTCAGGTGCCCGTTCGTGCCTGAAATAATGCACGGAAGGGCACCTGAGGTCTTCCTCCACCAGTAAAGCTGGAACGTCGCGATATGACCTATACTGTGTCGATGTGACGTAAAACCCAAAACAAAACAAAAAGCAGTAGCAAAAAATCTACAAGGTTGAGTACCAGTTACTTTGTGATATTTTGCATGTATAGAAAGTTGCTAAAGCAGAGACGGTATTCCTTTAGCCTGTATATTTGATTTTTTGCCAGAGGGATGAAATGTGTTGTTTTGGGGCTCCGTCCACTGTAGATTTTGGGCTTCAACGGAATGAATTGCATTTTTTTTACTGCCTGCCTATTGCAGATGGGATAATTTCTTTGTAGATTTGCAATCTTATGTCATATATGTTCTCAACAAAATGTGTTTTCTTTTTCCAGGTTGTGTAGTTTGGTATCAGAATAAATAGACGTATTACTTGTAGGACATTGACGGCTGAGGAACTTGAAATTAACTGTAGAGTGCTACCTTAAACATGTATGAGTGTGACAATTTCTATGACCATGAAAATACAAGAAAGAGTAATTCGGACATAAATTTGGATGTAAACAATAAACTTCAAGTTAACAGATCTGTATGTCAGAACTAAAAGTACAGAAATGATTGCTGATGCGAACCCTGTTGGTTAGATTTTCTATCAAGAGTTTGTCCAAATAATACTGGTTAACTTATGTCGGGTGATGAAAAACCCTCTGGCACTGAATATTCAAAAGGAAATTTTGCATCTAAAGAAGAACAATGCTGTGTTCTTGCTAAGATTGGTTTGAACAATGTAAAAGATTATAGAATAACACACAGAATATTACGACAAAGGATAATTTCTTTATTCCGAAAAGTACAAACAAATGAAAAAACTGTTACACTGTTTTGTGCCTGGATAGTGTGATATTAGCTATATCATATTTCATAGAAAATATTGTGGATGAGAAGTTGTTTGCTGTTGGACATATATGTACAATAACAGAACAAGTACATCCTTTTTGTGATGTTGGATACCATCTCAGATGATCTGTTAAGAATGAAAACTGAAGAGGATGTTCATGTTGTTCTAATAGATAAGATAATTGAAGAAGTGTTTGTTATTCAAACTGAAAATACATTTTTTAAGTTAGTTGTGTTCCAAATTTGTTCAAGTGACTGGCGTATTTTAGATTGCATCATTTGAATCGCAGTTTGAGACAGTAAATTTATATAAGTCTAATATTACAAAATACAACTTTAATGTGACATTTAGTGTTAATTATTATAGGCACAATCCCTGTGGTAGTGATTTACGGGTCACTTCTTCAAATCTGTCTTTCATAATAGATACTAAAATGATATGTTAACTAAAAAGTATTGATTTCGGATACAAATAAATTCAGATTCTTTCATAGGTGTTCAATTTCATGAAAATATTTTCTATTCCAAGATATTTTCCTTTGTTTTGATAAATTTTTTCAAGTTTAAGTAGTATTTTCAGTAACTCTTGTCTGCCAAAAATGGTGGATGGCGAGTTTGAGCTCTGCTTTGCAACCATAACCTTCATATGAAAAAATTGGTAATTCTTAACTGAGTTTTTTTTTTACTTGCGCCAAACTGAAGTTCAGCGTCCTGTATGGAATATTTTATTTTGTCTGTTGTATATTTGTAACTGGTAGGAACATAATTATGTGATTTTTGTACCTAAACTTTTAGCTTACCTAGTAATTTAGCTTTTATGGCTACAGTAAAGGGTAATATATCCCACTATCAATTTATGCCTCATATTGTGGTACATAATCCCCAGCTTCTGAAATTAAGATCCCACCTTAATTCACCATTTTAATTAATTTTGCTACATTTACTTCTTCCCAGTGCCCTTTGATGCTTTATATCAATGCTTATCTTGTATTCCGATAAATGCTGTAAAACTGTTGAAAATGGGGACAATATGTTTAACCTCCATTTATGGCCTGGCAGATGGATTCTAGGATTATAACCAAGGAGATGCTGAATGATGAATCATGCTCTGAGCTGTCTGAAAATTTTGTTATATTCAAAATTCAGTCATGTTTAAACATGTTTGCTTTCCTATAAAAAAATTGTAAACAAAACAACTGAAACTATTCTTTTTATCAGTGTTTTCACAGAAAGTAAAATCCTGTTGTAAGATGTAATTTAAAAAATGCTTATTTGTTAAAAAATATTGACTTGGAATTTATCATGTTCAGCCATGTTTGATCATGTATGACTATGTTATTCTCTTAGTAATAAATGGGTCAATGTGTCAGTAATTATTAAAGCGTTTAAGGCTATTTTTACACAAAGTTGAAATGTATGGATACTTTTTTATCCAAAAGAATAACTTATTTGATGAAAGTAACAAGAAAAAAGAGAGATTTGTTTGATTTTTTTTTTTATGAATTTATCATGTTTATTCATGATTGAATATGTTGATTTCTTGTAAGATTGTTTGCAGAAAAAAAACAATGTTTATGATTTTTACCTCTCCCTGAAAGTCATTATAATATTAGTTGAAATAAATACAGATGTTTTATTGAACAAATTGTAATTTTCATCCACAATCATGTTTGATGGTCAAACATGTTTATAAGACATGATTGAGCAACATGGTCAATGAAGAAAAAAACATGTTTGTACACATCTTATCATGTTTAATCATGTAACATGATTTCTTTTTCGCTAGGGTCAGTTTAGAGTCTTCAAGCAGGACAGCCTGCACATTCAGCAGGCTCTATATTGATGGCAATTTAAACTAATTACTTTCAGTTCAAGCAGTTGAAATGTTAAGTGCACAATTACAAGATTTTCAATTAACAATGTTCAAAGTCATGTACTAATGGCAATTACAGTGCCTGTGTATCTTGATTTAGTGTGTAGGTTTAGAGAGACTAAAAGGAATCAATTAAGGAGTAATTTAGGTGATTGATATATGATAATAACTTCTTAATGACAGGGAGAAAAACAACATAGAGGAAACTAAGCTTTTGAAATGGTACCTAATCTGTTTCATTTCCATGACAATACTTTCTCTATTTATTTCCCTTAATGCCATCTTGTCATATCAGTGTTCAGTAATCATAATGTAAAGTGTTTTACAAAAGAAAATAGCAATATAAAAACTGACAGAGACATGAAAAACATTTTGTGATGAAATAACTGTGAGTTAATATCACATTTAATGTTGCAGGAGTTGCAGCCCCTGTAAAATTTTAATTGCATGTTCAGTGATTTTAGTACTTTGATTTCATAACATACTTGCTACTTAAATTTCTACTAATTTGTTCCTGTATAAATACATGAGGAAAGATAGTGTGGAAAAATTGTTACCTTTCATATATTACTTACTTCACCTCTGAATGCTAGCTGCAGTCATGACTTGCCTTTGCTATTTAGTTACTGTAGTTTACTGACAAATAGCCCCACCCTAATCGCTTAAATATTGTAAATGTACTTGTCCTAATCTTCAATCAGGACAAAACCATAATTGATTTGTTATTACTAGTGAAAATTTCAATTAAATGTATACTGACTGAATAGTGAATGTACAGTTCCAAATGTACAAATTTAACAAAGTCTTCTACAACTATTGACCTGGGAAATGGTTAATTAAATAATCAACAAGAAACAATCTTGACAGTTTTGAAAGATTACATAGCATTTCACTGACAAGAAAAAGGATAATTTTCGTTTTTCTAAATTTCTCAAAATGCGACAAATGTTTACCATATTAAGTCTTCTGGAAATCAAAGACACCCAAGGGAGCCATGTCTCTGACATATGTCAAACTAAATAGCAGTAATGAATATTCACAGCTTATAGTTATATGCATTTTATTGGTAAATGGAGAAAGATGAAACCAAATTGTCATCTTTTTATTACTGTGTGAATACATTTCCACTGGAAGAAACAATCTAGTTTTAAATTAACTTTTGATGAAATGCAAATAATGTAAATGTTAGATGTTCATTTTCAATAATAAATGGTAGTTTAATGCAACAGTATTTTTCTGTATTATTGTGAATTTGATTAGTTGTCATGAAACATGGCGTAAAACTCATTAATTCTAATTATAGAAGCTTTGATTGGTTGAAATGCATTTTGTTGATGAATTTCATTGTCAATGTAAATTTGGTTACACAGATTACAATATTGATTTAAATGTACTGCGTTGATGAAAAATAATGTCCCCCCATCCAAGCCCTGGTGATGGATGGGGGTCATTATTGGAGTAAAAGCCGGAGGCCGAGCATGTATACGTAGCATTGACGAATGCTATCTCTTACAAGTCGCATTTTAAAGAAAACGAAAGTGAAAGTACAATCGGAAGTACCCGTCACGTGACCAATACCCATAACCGGAACCGGTGAACCAGTAAACATCAAATTTTTAAAGATAACATGTTGACAAAATATCCATAATAAGGGTAGGGCTGTAAAAAACCCAAAAAAACCAAATGGAGGGTGGTGTATACATGCTGGGCCTCCAGCTTTTACTTCAATAATGACCCCCATCCATCACTAGGGCTTGGATGGGGGTACATTATTTTCGCAAAAGCCTCTGGCTTTCGCATGTATACGTAGCATCTTTAAAATTTGTCAACAAGTATACAAAATTGTCAACCAAGAACAAAAACACAAACTATTAACATTATACTCACATTTACTACCCTGAAAAAACCAAATATACAGATTAAATATACATCATTTCATTTCTGTAACAAAAAATATTATTTGTCATATCAAATTGACCTTTGTCAAAAGGTATCAATTATGAGAAAACAGCCTGAGCAAAAGATAACTCTTCATCATTCAAAACGGGTCTGTAGTAAAATTTATAGAAATTTTTGTCAGATTTCCAATCAGCTGCATCCAGTAAAGTTTTCAATGTACATTTATGAAATGCAGCTGAAGAACTGGCAGACCTATATGAATGAGCCTTAAATATACCAGTGTCAATACCCGCTAATTCTAGCACAGTTTTTAACCATCTTGCAATGGTACTTGTAGAAACATTTTGAAAAGTTACATAAGAAATAAAAAGTTGTTTAGATCTCCGTAACTTCCTAGTTACGTTAATGTAAAATAATAAAGTATGAAAAACACAAAGAGATTCCTCCTCAAAATGTTCTAATTTCACACAAAAAGAATTAGATCTACTAGATCTACTAGTTTTTAATAACCCCGGAAAATAAAAAGTCACATGATTCGCAGCACATCTCATAAAATCCAAGTTCATAGAGACTAAAGTCTGAGCCCTAGGAGCACAACTGAGGGCTATCAAAGCCACTAATTTTAATGTTAACATCTTTAAGGATAACGTTCTTAAAGGATATAACGTTCTGAGAAAGTTAAGCACTACAGTCACGTCCCAGGTAAATTTATAACGCAACTTAGGGGGATTTGAATGAAAAATCCCTTTCATAAATTTAGGAATAAGCACAGTATTACCACACCAAACATTTCCAAAAAATGGAAGTGTTTGCAATAACATAGCTTTATGTGTGTTCAATAATGAATAAGACTTCTTTCGCAAATGTAAATGATACAGAAAATTGACCACTATCTCTTCAGTGGTACAAAAGGGATTTTTACATCTTTCACAAGACCAAATATACCAGTTTTTCCATGCCAAATTGTATTGTTTGTGTGTTCCTGGTCTCCAGGCTGAGGTAATGATATTAGCAGCTCCTGATGAAATGCCTCTATAATTGAGTGCCTCCCTGATAACACTACAGCGATCAGGTTCAAAGATTTGCCGAGCGGATGTACTCTTCCATTGTGTGGGAGAACCAACAGGTCTTTGTGTCTCGGCAGCCTGACAGGGAGAGAAACAACATATGGTAACATTAATGGAAACCAAGGTTGTGATTTCCAATATGGTAAAACTACCAAAGCTTTCTCTACTTTATCTTCAAAAATTTTATTTACCACCTTACTTATTAAAGCAAAAGGTGAAAAAATATATGGTTTGTAAGAATTCCAAGAGACAGAAAAAGCATCATTAAAAATAGCTCCTGGTTCAGGGTACCAAGAAACAAAACAATCTAACTGTTTATTTATCCTGGATGCAAATAAATCTATATCAGGTGTAAAGAAATGTCTACATAATCTTTTAAAAATTTCAGGTTTCAACATCCATTCAGTAGAGTCTGAAAACTGTCTAGAATAAAAATCAGCAATAGTATTATCTATCCCTGCAATATGTACTGCTGAAATGAAAATGTTCTTCGGCAAACACCAGTGCCAAATATCTGACGCTAATTTATCTAAGTCTAAAGAGGCCATACCTCCCATGTCTTGAATATATGTTACCGCAGTGACAGAATCACACTGAAATTGTAAATGAATGTTTGTGCACTTTGAATACAAAGTTTGTAGAGAAAAGAAAATTGCCAGTAATTCTAAATAATTAATATGATATTGCAATTCTAATGATGACCATCTAGCCTGAGTAACCTTTCCAGACAAGAGGTCAACACAACCAAAACCTGTAAGCGAGGCATCTGTCCTACAATAAAAATCAACCTTATTTGGTCTAATTTGTTTACCATTTTTAGCTTTTAAATTGTTCAACCACCAATTTAAGTCTTCTATACTTTTCTCAGACAATGTAATACTTTTTTGAAAATCTAAACTTTGATCTAAACCTAAAATTTTATCCCTTTCTAAGTTACGATAATGCATTGGTGCTTCTAAAACAGCATAAAAAGCATTAATTATTGATCCAATAAAAGATGCAAGATCTTGTATCACTACATAAGGTTTTTGTAATAAGGCTCTGGCTTTTGACAAAATTTTCTCAATTTTTTCTTCAGTTAAAAATACCATAAATAAGACTGAATCAACAATGAATCCAAAAAAGACAATTCTTTGACATGGAATACATACAGACTTTTTCTTATTAACTGAAAAACCAACTGATTCTAAAGTATTACAAATTAATTGTGTATTCTGTGCACAAATATCTTTAATCTGATTCATGATTAAAGAATCATCTATGTAATATGCACAGCGTACTCCATGAAATCTTAGCCATGCATAAATAGGCTTTAAAATTTTTGTGAAAACCCTTGGAGCTGAACTTAAACCAAATGGTAACACCTGATATTGCCAAAGTGTATTATTCCATATAAACTTTAAATATTTTTGATAATCAGAATGAATTGGAACTGAAAAATATGCATCAGATAAATCAACCGAAGTAAAATAATCATCTCTCTGGATAAGGTCCAAAACTATTTTAAAATGTTCTTGCTTGAAATGTTCATATAAAACAAACTCATTTAATTTCTTTAGATTAATAATTGGTCTGAACTTTCCATTAGGCTTTGGAACTATAAAAATATTCGAAATAAATTCACCTTTTTCATGACTAGAAGGCACAATTGCCCCTTTCATATATAAATCTTGTACCTCTTTATTAATAATAAGCTTTTGATCATGAGGAAAAGATATTTCTGATGGAATACATTTTTGATGAGGAGTACATATAAACTCAATCTTATAACCTTGAATGGATTCTAAAATCCAGGGATCTTCGGTAAATTTTTTCCATGCATTTAAACATGATTTTAACTTGCCTACCTGTAAAACATTTATTCGTTTGGGTAAGTTGCAGTACTTGTAGCAGAGGCCGAAGGTCTTCGCCTCCCTCTAAAAGAGCCACGATAATTGCCATTGCCATATTGATTATGCTGCTGGTTGTAACCAGTATAGTATGGACGGCCACGCCTTTGGTGATACGAGCCTCTGTAACCAGGTGTTCTTCCCCTGAAATACCTGTTTTCATATTTAGGAAATGCTAAGGATATTCCTGTATCGCAATTTTTTATTTCCCTGCCAATATCATCCCCAAACAATTTCTCAGTGATTGGAGTTGACTGACTACAAATATTTTTATATTTTTTCTTGAGATTCGGGCGAATTATGTAACGTCTTCGCAAAGATAATTGGTATTGCACCTGACCAAACATGGTTACTGCGTCAGAAATATATTCCTTTGCAGGTAACGATAAATCTGGGCCCATTATCTCAGCCAACTTAATAATTGGCACAATTCCTGCAGCCACTAGGTTCTGAATCTCGACCAGCAAACGGTCATAACTTCGGCCTTTCTTTTCTAAAATTTTCCAGACTTCTGCATTTACAATTGGTGGCCCTAAATTTGAACAATTCTCAGGAATTTGGTATTTTTGCATTATCTCTTCAATACAACAAGCAGACGTACAAGTTGAATTTATCAACTGAGCAAGAGAAGGGGAAATGGACTTTCCACGCACAACACTTTTAAGTTTGGGAGGCGCCCATTCATTTAAACCTTGATCATTATTATTCGGGTCTTTTCCCCCAAACATAGCATCAATAAATTTGTTTGACATATTTTTCTGTAATGGGACAACGTCCTCAGAAATTTCCCCATCTGAAATGTCCTGAGAATCTACTTGGATTCTTAACGGGGGTTGTTTATTTACGTCAAAATCATTATCCCCATAATAATCATCATCAAAATAATTAGGGACAAACTGAGACTCATCCTCAATTTCCCAATTGTCACGAGGCTGGGGCAAAGGGCGCTGATTACTAGTTTTATTAGCATCTGAAGATCCCAGACCAAGTTTCTTTCTCAAAACATCTAAATCCTTGGCAGATAAACTATCAAAATCAATAGATGCCCCAGTATTTTTAGCTTTCTTAGAAGGTTTTTTAGGGTTCGACTTCCCCTTCTCTTTTTTACTTTTATCAACTTTTACAGCCTTTGTTTTTGTACCCTTCTTACATGTATGTGTACTTTTATCAACAGATAAAACAATAGGATCAAGAACAGGTTCTACGCCTGTTTGGGTATCATTATCAATTTCAACATTAGCACCTACATTAGGTACCAAATACTGAGCTTCAAAGCCCGAAAACTCAGAACTATCAGACGAATTTCCACGTGCAAAATTGTTACCACGTGCACGCTTGTTGCGGGGTTTCTCACCCTCACTCGAGCTCATTTTACAAATAAAACTCTAGACTACGTCTAAGAGAAGCTCGACAAAATATAAAGAATAATAAACTAAAAGCTTACAATGTATAAACCGAAAACTTCCTATAAAAATTAAGTTTTAAATCGGAAAAACTACTTCGAAAAAGAACACGACTTGTACTCGAGAACGCAAACATCAATAATGATGTTTACTGGTTCACCGGTTCCGGTTATGGGTATCGGTCACGTGACGGGTACTTCCGATTGTACTTTCACTTTCGTTTTCTTTAAAATGCGACTTGTAAGAGATAGCATTCGTCAATGCTACGTATACATGCGAAAGCCAGAGGCTTTTGCGAAAATAATGACCTTGTGGCACTTAAAAAGATATGTTCACATGTAGGTAAATGATGCTTCTTAAAGGCATATTTTTTGGTTCACAAAGTGAATTTTCTTACAAAATTAATTAAAAGAGCCTGTCAAAATGTTGTGACTGAATTTGTAATACAAATTCAAAAATTCCAAAACACTTGTGTATCATTATGTTTCTGGGTAGAAATTCTGAGTGATTTTGAGAGGTAGATTTTTAAGTTATATATTTGAGGCGTAGTTGATAAAATATTTGTTTTTAATGTATTAGCCCTTAATCTGCTAAATCTCTGAAATTGACTTGTCCATCCTTTTTTTTTTAAATTTTCCATTATTATTTGTGTGGATATCATGATATGAAGTTTTAAGTAGAGACTGGTCAGACTGTATGGATGTGCAAGTTGACCTAGCTCTATAATTAAAGCAACAAAGGCTCATCACGTTTGGTTCCATCAAGATATATTGGATAAATTGACCAATGATAAATTGGTCATTGAGTCCATTTGTCTGTATTACACCTACTATGAACATACAAAAAAAGGCATATATAAGACATGTTTTTTTCTCGGTACAGTAAATAATTGATTGACGGTTTAATCTTGTCAATATTGACCTCATTGTTTCAGAAGCCTAACAATCAAATTGCACGTAACAAATCAATTGTATAAATGACGATAGATAGAAGCTCCGCTCTCAGAGATAAAGCATTTTCTGGATTGTCCCGATGTCACATGGTTCTTTTATTCACTAATCTCGATATACTTTTGTTTTTTTTCTCCATATTCGTATAAGAAAGAAGCACAGGCGGTATATCAATAATATCAATAATCTTATTGTGTAAGAAAATACCAAGACTTTACAGATATCTTATAGGCCCAATATGCCTCAGGAATGGTTAAATTTTTAATTCTCAAAAGTTTTTTTTTTTTTTGGTATCCTATTATAAATTCCAAAAAGATACTGACATTAACCAATTACCTTGACCATCTTTTGCTTATGTTGTCTTCTGGCAATTAGTACAATTATAGTAATATAGTATTTGTATGGAAGTCTAAATACTACTTTGTTCACATTTTGCTACTAGCTATTATGACAAAAAAATCATGTCCAGTGCTAACTTTCTTCAAGTAATTGACATCTATTTAAATGTTTTTAAATTCATAATTTCTTTTTATAAAGAAATACAAATTTATTCATTTCTGAGGCATAAAGTGCCTTGTAGTTTAGGTAATGTAACTTATGTAATGTTATATGGTTATAAATGTTTATGTTTACAAAATATAGAAGAGAAATATAGCATAGTAAGTTCAGACACAACAAACATACTATACTACATATCCTAAATTATAAAGTCATTTGTATCATATGTAAACAAATGTTTTACACATCATGGATATCTACAAACATGAAAAAAGGTGGACAACAATCTTGTGATTGATGATTAGTATTGCAGGCTCTTTGAATTGGTCTATAATGGAAGAGGTCTGTAATAGAACAAAATAAATATTAGTATGTTGATAGTTTTTAGTATCAGACATAACAACAAATCACGAAAGAAATATATATGGTTGTTGTTGGCATTTAAGTATCATAAGAAATGTATTATGTGGTTTTTCTTGGCAAGTGTCATTGTGATACATGATGTAATGTTAGTGTATATATAACATATATTTATATAGCAGATAATAAAGTGTTCTTGAACAAAATATTATTACTCATCATATAAATGTTTGATCATCCTTAGAGATCACTAAAAATTTTATCAACATTTCTTTCTAAGAAATATTTTTTAAGTATATCCAAAGGATACAATTCTTTTGGGTTTTTCTTTTATTTATATTTGAAATACCTATAAAAATGTGTGTAATGAATGACCAATCCACTTTAATAACATTGGTTTTAATGCTATGTAGCATTAGTAATTTATTGGTGTTGCTCATATGAGATAATGGTCCTACCAAGGTCACAGGCACATCCATGCATCATATAATATGCTCGCAGATTAAGAAGATTAGTCCCAAGGGGCTGCAAACACCATACATGTATTTAGGGAGAGAAGTTGTTAACAATTCTATATCATGAATATATTAACAAAAAAAAGGGAAACACTAGTTTTATCTCATAAATTAACACGGTGCATCATAAATGAATATTTATAAGGGACGACACTGATATGCTGCACCTCTGGGACTAATTCTCATCAATGAATCAGTTAGTGAAAAAAAAAAAAACGGCAAAAAAACAATTGAGATCCGATACTACATTGTTTACCATTCTATCATGAGAACAATGAGAGTTAAGGTGAGACTTCATAATCCATGGAGACTAGACAATGTTGCATCAATATTTCACGACAGGTGCATTCATGATGAATTCGATGCTCATAATGATTATTAATAAAAAAACACCTCGTGCCCTGCAGAGTATCTTAAATGTATTGCACACTCGAATAAGTGATTAATCATTAATGAATAATTGATGTAATTGAAATTTATGTCCTGTTCTGCATACGGCTATCCTATAACTCTAAAAATGGTTCTATTTACAGCTATGATCCATGGGGAATATATGTAACAACAATTCAATATGTCACAATATTGAAGATGAAATGCAGTTGTTTTTGTTTGTTTTGTTTTTTTATGCCCCCACAATGTGGGAGCATATAGCGTTGCACTTGTCCGTCCGTCCGTCCGTCCATCAGTCCTTCCGTACGTACGTCCCGAAATCTTGTGAACGCAACTCCTCTTAAACCGGATGGCAGATTTTGCTTAAACTTACAGGGATGAACAACCTTAACGTGTAGATGGTAGTAAAGGAAGGAATTTTTGCTGCGACCAAATTTAACAGAATTATGGCCCTTTGTTGATTTTTTCACTAGATACTATGTAGAAATTTTGTGAACGCAACTCCTCTTAAACCGGATGGCAGATTTTGATTAAACTCCCAGGGATGAACAACCTTAATGTGTTGATGGTAGTAAAGGAAGGAATTTTTGCTGCGACCAAATTTAACAGAATTATGGCCCTTTGTTGATTTTTTCAGTATATACTATGTAGAAATTTTGTGAACGCAACTCCTCTTAAACCGGATGGCAGATTTTGCTTAAACTTACAGGGATGAACAACCTTAAGGTGTAGCTGATAGTAAAGGAAGGAATTTGTGCTGCGACCAAATTTAACAGAATTATGGCCCTTTGTTGATTTTTTCAGTATATACTATGTAGAAATTTTGTGAATGCAACTCCTCTTAAACCAGATGGCAGATTTTGCTTAAACTTCCAGGGATGAACAACCTTAATGTGTAGATGGCAGTAAAGGAAGGAATTTTTGCTGCAACCAAATTTAAAAGAATTATGGCCCTTTGTTGATTTTTTCATTATATACTATGTAGAAATTGTGTGAACGCAACTCCTCTTAAACCGGATGGCAGATTTTGCTTAAACTTCCAGGGATTAACAACCTTAATGTGTAGATGGTAGTAAAGGAAGGAATTTTTGCTGCGACCAAATTTAACAGAATTATGGCCCTTTGTTGATTTTTAGTTTTCAACTTGTGGCACATGTAGTCCAAAAATATTTGACCTAGAGTCATAAGATTGACAGAACAGTGGCGTGTGGGGGCATCCGTGTCCTATGGACACATTTCTAGTTTGTTTTTTTTTTGTGGGGGGGGGGGGGTAAAAAGGAAAAACGCAATGTTCTTTATAAATAATTTATATACATTTTCACAGTAATTTAATAAATTGGTGCATTTCCTTATGGTTTTTTTTTTCCGTAGGGCATGTGTTTCCTTACTTATTGATGGCAAGTGAGAAATATACTTGTGTATAGATCTTGTTGAGTATCATATTTAGATATATGTGATGAAATTATTTGTTTGTAAGAAGACCAGCTTTATGTCAATATATCATATGTGATATATCAAATGATATGTCATAGCTCACAATGGAATGGTCAGCTTCCTTTATAAGGCCAATTTAAGAGGAGTACAGTAAATCAATTACGAGCAAAACGTTTGACCAGATCTGAACGTAAATTGGTTATTTTCATAAATAGTGTATTTTTTACATAAATATGCGTGAGGTACTAATCAAATTATGAATTTCTAGCTGTGCAGAATAAAGATAAGTAAAAAATGATAAAGAAACTTAGGGAGGCAGCATATCCTAGATTTAAAGTAAAAATTATCCAAAAAAAAAATTAGACTTGAGAAAACTATATTGAAAGTTGCAGAACTGTATTCACAATCCAGGTGATATTTGCAAATATCATGAAAATAAAGAGTTTACAATTTTCATATTTGAAATTCTATAGTCATGGAGCTTTTACCAAGAATTTTATAAATTGTTCAGTTTTTTGAGTGGCTGGCATAGTTGAGTATTGAAAACATTGGACTGCTTGCCACATGAGTTCAAACCGTGTCGATCAGGCCTTTAAAGCTGTTATATCTGTTGTAACTAATAATAGTTACTTGAGCTAAGCAATTTGCTTCCGCTCTAATTTCTTGCATTGTTATATTAACACATATAAATTACACACAGAAATTATTATGTGATATTTATGATAAACATCTTTGCTGATGTCAAATTATTTATCCTAAAAAAGGATGGCCATTTTAAGCATCTCCAGCATAATAAATCTATTTTTTTTAAAGTTCCACATGCCAGAAGAATTGCTTCAGGGAAAGTGGCATTGAAATAGAACTGTCTTAAATCAGTAAGAATTCTGTCAACAGATATGGTGAGATAATGATCTACTGCATTTTGAGAGATTTTCAGACTCTGTAAATCACAAAAGGTCTGGTGTAATGTTCAAGTTTGAAGATATGAATTATATAGAAACAATAGCAATGCCCAAATTTAATGTCAACGACTTCCTGAATAATTTCAAACAGAGATAAAAATTTAAAAAAGGTATTTCTTTCAGTTTTCTATAGCAAACATGAAGTTATGTATGCCCTATAAAGGGTATAATTATTTAAAGATATTTTGTACTCAAAATTGATATTTGAAAACGCTGATAATTGCTATGCAGTCTCTTTTTAAATGTAAAATAAACATCTTTTGTGTACACACAAGAATATTATTGTGTTACCTTTTAAAAATTTTCACACTATAGGAAAGATTTTAAAACACAATACAAAAATACACTTCAGCCTCATTAAAACGCTCATGTTGGGGTCCAATGTCTCAACACCGCGTTCTAACGAGGCTCTCATTAGAACGCTCATTGCGAAATTACCGCATTACCCCACCCACTGCATATATATTTAACGCTGATTTTTTTACTTACTGTTCAATGAATATCGACATTATCTTTTTCTAAAATCATTCAATGATGTAAACATATATTATATTCACAAATAATACTAATTATATTTAAAAGAAAGGAAAAACTTTCGAAAGAAAATTATAAATCATGAATGTAGTGTAAAACAGGTAGCCATTACTGTAATGACGTTTTATTAACTAGGGGACACAACTAAAGCTGGACTGTAAATGACACTGTAATTTACAGTCCAGCTTTAGTTGTGTCCCCTAGTAAATCAAACGCCAATTACCACCTGTCATGGCCGCTCTATTTACAGTGCAGGATTTTAAATTGATTTTGGGCTTGTGGGTTATTTAATTCAGCGAGGTTTACATGTCAAATATATGTGTGTGAATTTTAGTTTATTTATACTCACCACCGAATGCCAATGTAACAGTTATGATATGAATTTGAGATTTTGGAAACAATTTGATGCATGACTGATGGACAGGTAAAACAACAAAAGAGCGGATAAACGCTTACCTGGGCATGTTTTTCACACCTTTGGCGATCATAAATGTCCTAATAACAATTGTTTATTGTACTTGGCTATCAAATTGAGCAAGCGTTATAGCGCGCTATAAATCTAAGTCTATTTAAAAAAAAATTTTTTTTTTTTTTGGGGGGAAGTTTGTTTTTTTTTTTTTTTTTTTTGGGGGGGGAGCCAAGGTCTATGAGCGCTCTACTGAGATTAGCGTTATAGTGAAGAGCGAGTTATCGAGGCTACAGTGTACATAGTTATTATTGAAAACTGAGGGGGGGGGGGGGGGGGTGTTAATAAAGGTTTGCATTAAACTTAACTGTCAGTAAAGTGTGCAAGATCATGAAAAATTAATTGTGCATTCTCTTTATTTTATTCAAATTAGACACAGTAAATTTTTTTTAGATTTCAATTAATTTCTGCAGTGAAAGTATTTTACCAAGAGATAAGTAAAGTATTTGCTTTTTATGACTATTTCGTTGATATCTGTTTCAAAACTTTCATTATCAATGTATATAACCCTAAAATTGACAAAGATTTACCAGTACTGGCTATGGTGATACATGGTTGTATTCCAGTAAATTACCCAGTATTTCCCTTCATCAGTAGTGTACAAATTGCTGGCCAGTTCATGTTTTTGATTTGGTGAATCTGAATTAATTTTAGAAAACTGATAAATGTCTCTGATAGAGCAGAACTGTCTAGACCTGATTCTCCATAGAGTCTGATTAAACAGCTTGATCAATATTTTTAATTTTATTTTTGACAAATTTTTATAATTTAATGATAATTTTTATTGACTTTCCTTTGACCTCAGATACCCTTTCTGTTCCACATTGTATAGTCTCATAGTCTGCTATCTTCAGATAAAGTCAGTAAAGAATAGAGACAATCCATTCTCCTTTAATGTTTTTTTATTCCCTTTCTTTTGCATCCCTTTTTGATTCCCTTTTCTCTGTTATCCCTTTTGGATTCTCTTTCTCAGTTGTTAAAATTGTCTCTTTTTGATTCCCTTTCTCTGCTATCCTTTTTGGATACTCTTTCTCAGGTGTTTAAATTGTCCCTTTTTGATTCCCTTTCTCTGCTATCCTTTTTGGATTCTCTTTCTCAGTTGTTAAAATTGTCCCTTTTTGATTCCCTTTCTCTGCTATCCTTTTTGGATTCTCTTTCTCAGGTGTTTAAATTGTCCCTTTTTGATTCCCTTTCTCTGCTATCCTTTTTGGATTCTCTTTCTCAGTTGTTAAAATTGTCCCTTTTTGATTCCCTTTCTCTGCTATCCTTTTTGGATTCTCTTTCTCAGGTGTTTAAATTGTCCCTTTTTGATTCCTTTACTGTTATCCCTTTTTGATTCCTTTTCTCTGTTATCCCTTTTGGATGCTCTTTCTCTGCAGTTGTGTAAATTGTCCCTTTTTGATTACATACAACACATTGTCTCAGTTCTCAAGTTACACTTTCAGGAAATGAAATCATCACTATACCATTATTCTTTGTTGAATATCTCTGTTTAATTTATTAAAAGACATCCAGAAAAATAATGACAAATTGAATCACATCAACTTGATTAATGTATTACATTAAGTTTCTCAGTTCCATTGTGTGTGTATAGGAGTTGGGGGGATATTATATTGCTACTAACTTTCAGCCTCTGTTAGTTGTCTGTTTTATGAAAAGATTATAGGTATCATAATTCTAGAAAGCACAAACTATTTCCTAGACTAATTTAACCATCCCCTTCCTTCAGAATTCTGAATCAAAATTCTTTTTATAGTAATATGATAGGAAACATATCTTGGTCTGTTGAATTATGTTAGAATTCTACACAATATAACTGTGTTTTTAAATGATCAGAGAGAGGCTGCCAATGGACCTTTCCGGTGTTTACAGTTTTATGTAAATTGGCTAACTTTTTATCCAATCGCTACACTGAGATAATACATAATCACTGGTTGACCTGGTTTGCACAAAAGAACACGTGCTTATGTTTGTGATACTGTTTGTGAGCAGTTGACCTAGCAATGAATGGCAAAGGTGTGGCTAAATGTTCCGCTACGAAAAACCAGAAAGGTCCACTGGTTTAGTGGGGGATGTGTTTTGCCCATTTGCAGTAAAATAAAAGCTTTGAAAAATGATCAAAATTTTATTTAAACCAAAGTGATTCTGAGGTAATTTTTATACAAGCTGCAATAAGGACCTGTCTTAATAATGCCGGCATTAAAGGGATAGCTAATAAGGCCAGTTTGCAATGCCAAAGTAGGTTCTTCTATGCTATCTTCCTAACTGTAAGCTTAGATAATATGACTAACTTTTATCTATCATCTCTCTTAATTACCATGTTAACAATTACTTCAGACATTTTCCCCTCATATTAATGGCTTTGCCAAATTCAGTGTAAAGTTTTCCAGGATGAAAATCCGTGTTGTCATTTGAATAAAATGTTTGCAAGAGCTTGAAAGAGATGAAAAGAAGCCTTAAGTTGACCATCTAAGTGGCTAATTTAGTGGCTGAAACTTACTAATATACTTCAATTATGATACTTAGAGATACTGTACAATATAAGTTGTTAAAATCCTTTTAGTGTTCTGATCAAGATGGGAGCCGCTGTTGGAAATAAAAATAGTTCTTATAAACAATGCTAATCCTTCCTAATAAGTATATTTTTATTAAATTTCATAGGAATGATTCTTGGATAAAAAAATAGGAATGATTCTTAGATAAAAAAAACTGTATACAATTAAAAGTTCAAACTGTTTTGCTTCAATGAAAAAGGAAATTTGTCTTTTTGAGCAATTGCATTCAGGTGGGTGATTAAGGCGCACCATGGGTCTCTTGTTAGAAAACAAACTTCAGAAGTCAGTTTCAGATTCAAAGAAATGCAAGCCTTATACAAAAATTGTGTGGTTAACCTTATAACTTTGTTTCAAATTGAGCTGAATTATATAGCTGAAATGAAATAAAAGATAAGTCTGATTTAAGGAATGGTTTTGTATGAATGCAGCCAAACAGACTAGACACAATATTCATTATATCTTGTATTGATTCACTGCAAATTTTGTCTGTATATTTTTTGACATGTTTATATTTTATGTTTTAAAACTGTCAGAAAAGTTTTCATATCAGACATGTGCAGCCAAACATTTCCTTTTGATGAAATCTGACAAATATTTCATCTTTGAGCATATGGTTCCTTTTATTGCAATAGGATCAATCTTAAATACTTGATGTTGCTTACAAGTGATATCTTGTATTACAGTCAGCAGCTTAACTAAATAAGCAGAATTTACAAAGGTCTCAAGGGGCGTCTTCATACAAATATAGATATAGAAATTCAACCTATATAGAGGTAGGTATAAAGTACACATCAAAGTATTCTCTGGATTATATTTTCTAACATTTCTTTGTCATTTAAGTCAATTACTACCTATCTGGTTTGTATAATCTATGATATTAGGACTTAAATTATCAGATTAGGACTTAAATTTTTCAGATTAGATTAGGACTTAACAGATTAGGACTTGAATTGTCACATTATGTCTTGAATTATCAGGTTAGGACTTAAATTATCAGAGATTAGAACCTTAATTATCACATTAGGGCTTGAATTATTAGATTAGGACTTAAATTATCAGAGATTAGAACCTGAATTATCACATTAAGACTTGAATTATAAGATTAGGACTTAAATTATCAGAGATTAGAACCTTAATTATCAGATTAGAACCTGAATTATCATATTAGGACTTGAATTATCAGATTTGGACTGGAATGATCAGATTATGACGGAATTATCAGATTATGA
>NW_026857193.1:0-30987 GCF_026571515.1 Ruditapes philippinarum
TTATCCAATATCTTTTGGGGGCTCTCTCTTTTGCCCAATTTCCAAAATAAAGGGGAATCCCCCCAAACCCTCCAAAAAAACTGTCATAATTAATTTTGGGGTTTTATGGTTGCGGGCTATAAATATTTTTAAAAAAAACTTTATATAATTAAAAAAATTATAAATGGCCGGTTTAACAAGCAAAAAATTCCCGTCAAAAGTTTTCCCGTTCCCTTTAGGACTGAACCCTTTTTGGCCAAATTTTTCCCGCTTTACCAACTCCAGAAATTCCTTTCTTGCGTTTGGAAAAGGGGGGACGGAAACCCCTTCAATTTCCCATAAACAAAAAAAAGGGAACACTACCCTCTGGCATTTCCCCATGATCCCCTTTTTAAAAGGGGGAGCGGGGGGGGAAAAAAAAATTTTTCCCAAAATTTTTTAAAAAAGAACAAGTCCCGGGGGAAAAAAAAGAATTTCCCTTTTTACTAATTTTGGGGGCCTTTAAAACCCGGCTGACCCCCAGGGAAAATAGCAAAATGCCGTCTGGGTAAAAATTTTTCAAATCACCCTCAAAAAATTATATAATTTGTTTTTAAAAAGAAAAAGAAAATTTCCCCCCTTTAAAAATTCAAAATTTTAAAAATTTATTTTCCCCTGAAAACCAACGGGTTTTTTCTTTAAAAATTTCCACCAACGGGAAAAAACCTTGTTTTAAAACAAAAACCCCGGGGAAATTCTTTCCCCCGGAATTTTTTTTTAATCAGTATCCCTAACCCGGCAATATCCCCGACCTGTGCCCGGGCCCCAAAGGGAATTTTGGGGGTAAATTTTTAAACAAAATAAATAGGGGATTTCCAAAAAATTGCACTTTGGTTTTTTTTATTGTAAAACTGGCCCAAACAATTTTAATTTAATTAATTTTTTCATATACGAGCCCTAAAAATTTTGATGACCAAATTTTCATTTAAACTTTAGCTTAAAAAAGTGAAAGGGGGCCCACTCAATGACGAAAATTTATAAAAAGATCCCGGGAAAACCGGGAAAAGGGGTTTTTTCCGGACCCCCTGTTTTGACGTGTGGGCCCGTTAAATAATTTACTTCTCGTATTTTAAAATTGGCTACGGATTTTTAAAGTAATTAAAAAGGGAAAAAAAAACCCTGATATATTAACCCTTTTTTTGTCAACATTCTTTCTTGAAAAAAAGGTGTCAATGATGATGTTTTTACAAAAAAAACCCCAACGAGAAAAATTTTTTTTGTTACTTTTAAATTTTATTTCTTTTTTCCATCTGGGGGTCAATGGCTTTTTGCGTTGGGTCAAAAGGGGTTAAACGCGTAAATTGAGGTAAAACCAAATTAAAATAGCCCCCCTCTTTTTATGACGACTAGCCCCCCAAAAGCGAAAATTTTAATTTTTAGGGGAAAAATTAATCAAAGGGTTCCTTTATGCAAAAGGCCCCCGTCAGAAATATATAAAAATTTAAAATAATAATTAAAATTTTTTATAAATTTTAAAAATTAATTAAAAAATATAAATATTATAAAAAATTTTAAAAAAATAAAAATATTGGAACCAATTTTATGCTAAACGGGGGCCTTGGTTTTCAAATGAAATAAAAAATTTTCCCTTCTAAAAATCTTCTTTCCCGGGTTAAAAAAATAACAAAAAAATTATTTTAAAAAAAATTTTTTAATATAATATTTCTAAAAATATTTGAAATTAAATCCCAAAAGGAAAAAGGGTATAGAAAAAACCAAAATTTATTCCCCTTTCATATCATTTTTATTGTACCAAAAGGTAAAAGGTTGGGGGTTTAAAAAAACAAAAGGGACAATAAAAGGGGAAGAAAAAATTTCAAAACCGGCCAAAAAAAAAACTCCCCTTTCGGCCAAATTAGGGATATATAAACTATTGAAAATTCCTCGACTCTCAACCCCAGGGAAAATTCAAAAGGAAAAGGTAAGGATTTTCACAAATTTATCCAGAAGATTACAAAAGAAGAGTAACCGTAAAAAAAAGTCAAAAGGGCCCAAATTTATTTTGCCAACCCTACCTTTTTCTATTTTTAATAATTAAAAGAAAATTACCCGTTTACAATAATTTTTCTCTTTAAATCCCCCTTGTATTGTAAAAACCCTTCCTTGGGTTTGGGGTTCCAATTTTTCAAATGAGGGTTTAAAACTAAGTTTTTTAAATTTTAAGAAAGTTTTTAAAAAACAAAAAACCCAAAAGGGGGCGACAGATATGGAAAAATTTTTAAAATTTTACTAAAAAAAACACTAAAATTTACAAAAGGAAAAAAAACCAAACCATAAAACCAAAGAGTACAAATGTGCGGGAGAAAAAAGAAAAATCCGTGAAAAACCCCGCTTTATTAAAAGATACAGTTTCCCAAACAAATTCCCCAAAACAAGGGCTTTTTGTATTTTATATTAAGTCTATTTTTAAAATTTTTCCCGGTATTTTATTTGCCTAACCATACAAAATACTTAAACGTAGGGATGGTCTTGAAGACGGGCAAAAATTTTTTTACAAATATCAACAAATTATCTGGTCAAAAATAATCCATATTTTAAAAAAGCCCAAAAAAAAAAACTTCATCACTTTATTTTTTAAATGCCCCTTAAATGTTTTGCGGAAAAATATTTTATCATTAAAATAAAGGGAATTTAAAACGGAAAACACTCGTATCGAAGGGTGCACGCATTAGTTTTCCCTTTCATTTTTTTTCCCCGCCCCACCTGTATTTGATCTGCAATCTAAGTCTCTGATCGGTATAATTATTTTCCGGTCCATTTTGACCGATTCTTTTTAAATATCTTTTCTATCCAAAACTAAAACTACCTCTTTAGATAGAATTTCGGAAAATTTTTCAAAGTTTTAGATCATTTTTTAACTTCTTTTCATTTAACCCGTTTGTTATATAAAAAACATATATCCAAAGGCTATACAAAAAAAAAGTTTTTTCTATAGAAATAGGGTTCAGCAATAATTTCCAATTTTTAAATTTAAAAATTGGGTTTTTTCTTTTAAAAATGCCCCGGGGTGCCGGGCAATCTTAAGTTTTAATTTAAAAAAAATGCATCATATAAATTTTTTATTTCCCCTTCGTGATAAAAAAAACCAAAAATCAGCAAAATGGCGCAGGGGATAAAGGGAGTTTATTTCCGGGGATTTGTAAAATCAACTTTTTTTTTTGAATGCACTTTAAAAGAAAAATTTTTGATAGGTTTACTAAAAGAAACAAAAAAAAAATTTTGGGTAACCTCGTCCTGAAGTTCCTTAAAAACGTGCAAAAAGAATTCTATTAAAAAAAATTTTAAGGGATTTCTTTAACTGGGTTGGGCAAACGGAAAATTTTTCAAAAGATCGCGCTTTTACCTTATGTAAAGGGCACACTTAAAAATAACGCCCGTCCTTGGGGTTTTAAAAAAAAACACACAACCATCAATTACTTTTTCCCGTCAAAAAAAAACAATTTTTTAACATCAATTTAGTTTTTTTTATTTACTGTCTGAAATGTTTATCATTACATTGCTTTCCTTCTTTTCTAGACGTAATGCTTGATTAAAAACAATTAAAAAATGATGCCAATTTATGGTATCCCTTTTTCACAATATCAGAAGTGCAAACAAATTTCTAATATTTATATGTAGAACTAATTTAAATGTTTTTAAATTGCAACTTTTGACCTTTACGTCGACAATTTTCGTAAAAAAATAAAGAAAAACTTAAAACTTTGAATAAATTTTAGCGTTAAAAATTCTTATTTAAGTAAAGACTATGATCGATTAACTCATAAATTTACCCCCGCAATTGTATAATGCATGTTCTCTAAGTTCCATAGCCTTCTTGACAAAGCAATAATACGTTATGTTTGCTTACCAAAAAGGAATCAAACGAATTAGATACGTAAGTACAAAGTGAAACGCCCCCTTATTACCGAAATATCTAAGCAAAGAACTAAATGAAATGTTTTGGCTTCATCCAGTATTTATACAGAATCTTTACCTAAATAAATAGAAAAACAGACGTTCCTAATTCTAATCTCTACATTATATTAGTTTTATGGCAGTTATTTACTATAACATAAACATTGATCATATACGTACTTCACGATTCAGCAATAATAGAAAAAATGCGAAAAATATTTTGTAATGAAGAACTACTTAATTAAATGAATACTGATGAAATATGATAATTAAAAAGTTGCAGATAAATACGTTACTTTCTCCTACTTTCCAATCAATAATTATTAGTTTTACAAACATTTTTTTAAAAACCATTTCCATCATTATAGAAGTATCATGTTTGGAGGAGATGTCACAGATCGGGAGACGTGCAGCAACACCGCTGGAAATTGAAGTTGTCACCGTGGCCGATTATAGCTTGTTCAATAAGTAAGCCTGTTATTCATTCCTCCTTGATAATCATCCACACTTGCTCTATCGTTTGTATAATTAAATTAGATTTATTTAACAAGCATAGATAAGCATGCTTGATAGTTTTTGTCCATGAAAAAAATGTTTTCCAACAGAATTTGATAATAATAACTTGAACTTTCCAGTACCGTCCATGAACAGGCTCAATCAAACCGAGCCTGCAATATTTTCAATTTTGTCGTGTTGGGCTTTCTTTCGGGATTCTGTATTTCTATATTTTGTTGCATTCTACGTACATGCATGTACATGTATAAAACAAAACAAATAGTTTGGTTCACTTTGTTGTTTTGATGACCTGCATTATTCAATAATCGAGACTTATCACAAATCAGTAAACACAGATTTTGTCAAGGAAGAGAACATTAAAATAAGCTTAGAAAGTTATTTTACAGATGGTATGAGCTGTTGGACCCATCACTTCCTGAGGCAAAAAAGATAGAAATTGCAAAACAAAATCTTACTACATGGCTCGGTACAATGGTCCATTCGGTCAGTTTATCTCATTTTTTTTAAAAATTTCAATGAAGAGAATAATGTTTTTCTATTTATATGGCTCTTGAAATACTGGCTTTAGCTACATAAAACTAGATTAACCAACCCGGAACATTGAGGTACCATGTAACCTCATTTTTGAAATCAAAACAAACATTGAATAAACGAAATTTTGTATGGAACATTCATTTATAAGCAGTATTTCTTGCAAATTAAAAAGTCTAAATTTAAAATAAACTTGTAACAGATCTTTATAGGATACAACATTTTGTTTGTTTAAGTTGAAAAAAGTAAAATTTTGAAGGGCAGTTTTTCAACCTGCATTATGATAATTATCAATGTTTTCTTTCCAAGGCAAACCTCGTTTATAAAAGACTTGAGGCACATGGACTTTTTATTTCAATAAAGATTGTAGACTTACTCATCATGACAGTAAGTATTATCTTATGTTAATAAATCCAGTTAAACTCGTAAACCCTCGGTATTTTCCATCACAATCCGTGTCCTATAAACATCAAAGTGTGACGATATAAATTTTACGTTTTGTTTTAAATGTGTTACGACCTTTATATTGACCTTAAATAAAGTGCTTCTGTAATAACATTCAAAGCTGCAGTGTTCTTTGCCATTGTTATGCCGTTATCTATAGTGACTCAATCCGCTTTAAAACTTGTCTTTGCTAAAACCTTCTATTTTGTACTTAATTAAAGCTTTCAAAATTGTGCCAGCCTTGATTATCTTTATGCGTTTAAAAATTTTTAAAATTTAAACAAACTCCCAAAAATGTTTCTAAAAATTGGCCGGTTTTAAAACCCCTGGCCCTTTAAATTTTAAAAAGGTAAAAAGATAAAATTGTAAAAGAAAATTTTAAGTGGCCCAAGTTTTAAAGGATGTTTTTACCCCTTTTGGAAATTTTAAAAATTAGAATTTTTTGATTTAAAACAGTTATAAAATTTATTCCCGGGGAAAAAGGTTTAAAAATTTTTTAGATTTAAAAAGTTTAAAAAAATTAATTTTGTTTTTCCTTAAAATTAAATCTTTAAACAAATTTAATGGTTTTTGGGGGAAAAAAATTTTATTGAAAAAACATATGTAAGAAAAAAACAAAAATAAAGGGTTTAAAAAAAAATTTATGGGCCCTTGCGCTTTTAGTTTTAAAAAATTACCTATTTTTGTGACCCCTCTAAAGGGGGGGAAAAGGTTTTTAAAAATTGGTCCGTAAACTAGGTTTTTCCCCCATTTTTTTTATGTATTATCAAAGGGGGGAAAAGGGCCCCCGGTTTTAAAAGCAAATTTGTTTAAAAATTCGGGCCCACGTAAAAAACTTAACAGTTTTTGGGGAATATAATTTAAAAAATTTTAAGGGGCAAATTTTTTAAAAAGTATCTAAAATTGTAAAAAAAAAAAAAGACCCGATTATTATCAGGCATTCAGAAAAGGAACCCTTTTTATATCTAGCTGCATAAGATCGTATCCCTTATACAATAATGTATCAATTCTTTCATTCTTACATGTTTTTATTATATGCCGGAGTTTAAATAGATCTATATATTTATTACAGACAGAGGCAGATTCCCCTTGGACAGAGACTACAAAGTTCAAGGTCAACGACACGTACTTCATTGACCCAGATGTTGTCCATTCACACTTCAATCCAAAGTCTATAGAATTACAGAAAACCATACCGCACGACCATGCCATGTTACTTACAAGGTGATTACTTAAATTATAAAAAAAATTAACAAACGCATTGTCAGTTCTTATCTGCTTCCAAAGTGTGTAACAAAAATAAAAAGGAAAAGATAACAAAATATCATAGGGACACTGTTTTCTATTATAAACCCACAGAAATCTTCAAATATCTAGTTCCGGGTCTTTGTCTAGAATACTAGTCAAAGATTAGTGCTTTTAAAATGATACCTATTGCAACTGACACAGAAACAGGCAAAGTCACGTGAGGTAAAATGAGTTAAAAGCACACAAAAAATCTGATTGTCACCATTACACCTATGCAGACTATTTGAATGAATATTACTAATAAATATTCCTTTACAGGTACACGTTGCTACACGGAAAAAATGGCACTGAAAAATATGCAGGTATGTTTAAATGTGGATGTAAGTGAAAATATACGATGTCGTGAAAAACTCTAGACTTCTAATATAGGTGCTCTATATTAATTGTCTTGTGTAAAATTTTGCTATTAAGTTTGGGTTTTATTTTTCTAGATTTTGATTTCTACATCTTTAAAAGAATGCGTTAGATTTTTCGGGGGTAAGCGTCGATTCTATGCATAAACTAATTTAGTCATTTACCGGAGGGCAAGACACTAGTAAAACATAGGTTTTACGTTCTCACTCGGTAAAATGCAGAAATCTTACAGGTAACGCATACCTCGGTGCTGAATGTAAGCCAAACAGCCAGTCAATAGTTGAAGATAGTGAGACAATGTATACAGCTCAAACAATTGCACATGAACTTGGTCACAGGTACGTTTAACTACACATGAACTAAGTCACAGGTATATTGATTGCACATGAAACAGGTCTCATGTATTTTAATTGCACACGAACTAGGTCACAGGTATGTAAATTGCACATGAACTAGTTCTCAGATATGTTAATTGCACATGAACTAGTTTACAGTTATGTTAATTGCACATTAACTTGTTCGCAGTTATTCTAATTGTACATGAAATAGGTCACATGTATGTTAATTGCAGATGAACAAGGTCACAGGTATGTTTTGTGTACATCAACTGGGTCCCAGTTATGCTCATTGCACATGAAATAGGTTCAAATTATGCTTATTGCACATGAGTTGGGTCACATGTATATGAACATCAAACGTGTCTTCTATCGTTCTTCAAAATGTAATTTAAAACGCGTATTTTCACAAGAGAGTTTTTTTTTTTCAATTTTCGACGAAGGCATGGCTACAGTATACAAAATAGGTTATACATTTCCTGAATTTTCACAGTTTGTTGTCGTTGGTTCTTTAAAATGACCTATGACTTTCTTCAATTACCGGTTTGCTACAACATACACACTGTTCAAAACGTTAATGTTTTGCCCTTTTACGCTAAAATCTTTTCAAGTTTTCTTATTTTGTTTTCACAGAGTCACTTGTATTGTTAGTATTTCTACAATTTTTTTTACGTTTTTGGCGTAAATCAAACAAGATATGATTTTTTTTTCAATTTTCCCAATATGTATTTCCTTATTTCAGGATTATTGGTGTTTAATCATTTTCGTTTTCAGTTTAGGTTGTGAGCACGATGGCACAAACAACACGTGTAAAGTGGGTCTGGGTTATTGCATGGAGGCATCTTATGTTAAAAACAACAAGAATAGATGGATATTTTCGTCATGCTCCATTGATTACATCCAAGAATTTGTTAACAGGACAAATCGGTAAATCTTATATATAAACGTAGATAACCGATATTTACACTATAATTCAGAGACATTCCCTCTAATGATGTTTTAGATAACAGATTATGAAAATTGAAACAAGTAAACGGTAAGTCTTCAATTTGTACTATTAGAAGCGATGTGATGAAACAAATTTGGGGTCACCATCCTTCTTTTCGTTCATGTACGTTATTGTATTGAGGCTTCCTTGGGGCTAAGAGTGAGGTTTGGCGCGCCTAAAACCGGTTTAAACTCCCCAGTGGTTTAACTACCACTGACCGTTCCAAGGCGGTACCCCTTTGTGTTCCTTCACGTGTTTTTCTTGTCTGTAATGTTACTTGTTTTTGGATGTTTACATGTTTTGTGATTTCTGTCTAGTTGGATTGTCGTTGACGGTAGGTATTTTCTCTTCCCCCCCTTCCATTTTTAACCCCCCTTCCCACCTTTTCACCCGTACAGCCCTTTTCCCTTTAATTTCCTTATGGGCCTGTTTTTGTTTATATTATTTCACATTACGTGTCTCGCCCTTGTGTCCGCTCCGGGTGCTTGTTTGGTGCCTTCTGGGTGTCCTGCTTGGGTGTGTCCGGGGGCGGCGTCCTGTGAACGTTGCCTATGCCTTGTTGATCTTTGTTCTTAATATTTTCCTATATTAAAAACAACAAGAATAAATGGATGTTCTCGTCATGCTCCATTGATTACATCCAAGAATTTGTTAACCGGACAAATCGGTAAATTCTATAAAAAATATCGGTATCATAGATGTATACTCTAACATTTTCTATAGTTTTTACCTTTTGTATAGGCTGATAACGAAAATGTAAACTAGTGAAAAGTGAGATGTCTTCAATAAAAAATCGCTGTTATGAAACAAAATGAGGATCACTATCCTACTTTGTTCAGTAATCTTAGTGAGCTTTGTGCTCTTTTTATGTCATTTTACACAGAAAATAACTCGAAATCAAGCATACCCTCAACTTATTTCTCTTTCCTGAAACAAAACCTATAAAATGAAAAACATTCTTTCGTGAAGTAAATGTACTGTAAACTTGCACATGAACGTAACTTAAACTTACAAAATGTCTAAAAATGTGTTGCTATTTTATTTTTTTTACAAAAAATATATTCTTATGACCAAATCTATGAACTTGTTATTTATTTTTTCAAAAAGAGTCCACAAGAACTGCTTAGCAAAAGTCAACGACAACCATCCTAAACCAGTACTAGCGTTAGCCTCACAAAAGTGGGTAGGGGAATTATATACTGTGGACAAACAGTGTATCATTTCCCAAGGAAAAGGCTCGTTTATGTGTAGGGTATGAACAAATGATATACTGAACAAAATAATAAAATAACTTAAAAGTAAATCGTGATTTTTTACGTAGATATCATTTGTGAATCCATTTTCGTATAGTATTTAAATATGTTATATGATGTTTATGCCGTAATTATACCGAATTAACGAAGCTAATTTACCGATTTAAATTAGCTAATTTACCCAGTGTTGCCTCTTACTTCACTTCAGTGTTGTTATATTTTTCTGGTCCTTCGGGATCATTGATGCCAGCACTATTAAGTGTTTAGAATTGAGTACCGCTCAAGCCGGTGATAGGGGGCGTGAGGGATGTTGCATTTTTTCATTATCCCTTACGTACAGACTCAATCGAACCGAGTCTGCAATTCTTATGTTATTTTGTTGTGATTAATGCTTTCGATGGATTACTTTTTTTCCAGATTTTTATGTATGTTTTATCACCTCGTTTTACGTCTTTTTGTGCATTATTTAATTGATAACAGGATATGTACGAAGGGAATTTTACGGAGTTTTGTTTGAAAATGTGGTGCTACAATCCGAAGGATGAGGGCTGTTATATGCAAGATGGTGGAGATGGAACGCCGTGCGCTGCTGGGTCTGTAAGTATGTTGCATGTCAATAAATAATCGAGACACCGGAATGTTTAAAATTTTAATCATGAACTCAAAGTATTTAAAACAAAGGTTCTTTAAATGTCACCTTTAATCAAACACTGATATCAAACAATATTGTCTGAGACATGTCCAACACTGATGTTCTCTTAAAGTTTATCAATTTTCAACGCACCTCCCTGAAACTTACAATGACATTATTTAGCTGAATAAACGGAACGTGACAATGTTTTGATATTTTAATTACAATAGAAAAATTGTAACAATAGCAATAATTTCGAATTTTATATCAGGTTGTAGAAAAACAAAGTGTAATCTTAAACAAATGAAAACAACTGAACGCTTCGCTTTAGGATCTGAAATTCTAATAATCAGCTAATTCATGTTTTTAAGTGATGTTGTTTCTATATGTAAATTAACAATTTTCTATCACAACAACAGCGTGTATAACATTAAATATTAACATCACGATTATCTTATGAGTGCAGTATTGCACAAGAATTGAACTGCGTATCTTTAAAAAAGTCTATATGATCCATGTTTCTTGTGATTTCAGTGGTGTTTATCCAATAATTGTGTGAAGGACCATAGAGCCCTGTCCTCACATGGTATTTAAATGTTTCCTTCTTCGTTACTAAAAGTGAAATATCAAAGAGAGTCAACAATAGTCTTAATTAAACATTATTATGATAAACATTATCCATATTTTGAAAAAAAAATTATTTGACAAATAAATTAAAAAAAAATGATGAATAAAATGAAGAAAAAGGCATAGCCAAATTGTCGTAGCGTTGTCACAGTTATTTTGTATTGAACATAAAGTAATTTACACACTTTCAAATGCAAAATTAGTATCGTACAAACTGCCAATTAGTTTGTTAATTTACCCCAAAAAAGTTGAAGTGTTTTTCGACGTTGCATGTCTGTGATAGTTTCGCTATAAACTTTGATGATATGTTATCGTTATGACAATTTAATCAACCCAGTATATTTTGACAACTACTAAAACTTGTATTGGTTTAATTTGATATATGTTACAGATGACAAATGTCCTTTCGGTGACGCAGAAGGTGTGGTGCATAACAACCTAACTTGTAAACAAATTGCTGCAACTCGTCCTAATGATTGTTTACAATATAGAGTCAAACAGAAATGTTGTGCTTCTTGTAAAACTGCTCAAACAACGCCAGTACCTGTTGATGACCAATGCAAGGAGAATTTGGGTTCTGACTCATACTTTTGCAGGGTACACCACCTTTATACACTTCTTTTTCTGCCTAATTACATGGAACTCCACATAGAAATCACTTGGTATCCACAGGAAGAGGACGCTTTGATGTGATAGTATCCCCTACCGATCCCACACTCTCTTATACAAAATAAAATGGATTTGGACGGGAATTTCGTTGGTGATTGTCATCGAGTGTTTAGTTGTAACAGATGAATGACATTTCCTACGCAATTTTGCCACCCTTTATCAACTCAGTTGTAGAAATATCAATGTTTACATGAATCAGATTGTGTCAAATTTTAAGTTACTTGCTGTTTCAGTGTACTTAACACTGTTTAATATGACAGGGATCATATAAGTATCTATAATACTGCTTTGATCGGGACAAAGTTTTTTTATAATATATATAGATTTGGCTGGCTGAGTTATGACGCTGAATGTAAAATCAAAGCACTGAAAGTGCGTAGAAGATACCTTTGTATTACTAATACTATATATTGAAAATTGGCTTATAGTGTCATATAATTGTTGTTATGGATAGTAAATGTTGAAATTGACATATTTTTGGAATTGTAGCAGGGACTGGAGGGGGGAAGATAATATCAGGTCAAAGCGTCTTATCCTTGTGTTGGTATCATTGTGAAAATGATTCGTTAAAAATGATTATACTTTCCACGGCTCGGTTCGGGCTGATCGAATTGGAAGGAATCAACTTTTAGGTGCCCAATTAACGTTTCCATAGATCGAAGGTGTATGGCATCAATGATTAGGTTTGTGTAAAGTATCATTTAATCCATGTCAAAAAAGTAAAATGACTAACATTTTATTTGCTGTTCTTGCAGAGCGCCATCTGTACGTGATTTTAACAGAATCAGATTGTGTCAAGATTCAACTGTGAATATATGAATAATTGTAGACAGTATGGACAAAAATATAAACAGGGCTAAAGTGATATAAACTCAAGCAATCTTTTAGTTTAACAATACGTATGTCAAATTCACTGTTATCAATAACAACACCACATTCAATTTAAAAAAAAATAGAATAAATTTTGATAATGCATTTTACAGATAAGCAGGAACGCTGACAGAAAACATTTAAAACGCTACCAGGATGTTGTGTCGACACTTTTGTTTTTGTTTCAAGATTGTTTTTAACAAACGCAAAGTATCTCGTACAATTTACAATTTGACCTAAAACATCCTGCTCATACAATGTTTATTCTATCAATTTCAGTTGTTATATGAAACAAACTTGGAGAGTGGTTCAAGAAGGGATCAAGCATCATCCTACGAAACATTGTGTGAAGCCTTTTACTGCTTCAATACCTCTACAAATGATAGCTGCTCATTTATATATGCATATGACAAAACACCATGTGGACACAAAAAGGTATGTTTGAATTTATTTCATTTCAGATACTAATCGGATTAGTTCTCCTTTTCATTACGCCACAAGTTCGTATATTCTTGTCCAGTTGTGCCTATCTGAAAGTGCATATGCTTTCTTTTGTAGACGCTCATTTAACTTATCGTATTTAGAAAATGAAATGAAATGGCGAAAACTATTATTGCAGATGTTTCAAGTCAGCAAATGCCGATATGCAATGATTGTCATTCCAATGAAACTTCAATATTTTCACACATACTGAAATGATATCAATTTCAACTTTATGAGGTTTTAAAATTTACTTCATATAAGTTTCTACTGTAATCTCTGTGTTGTTACTTAATTTAAATTGATATGATTATGCTCTGGGATTTTGATTTCTTATTCATTAACAGTGGTGCATAGACGGAAAGTGTGTTCAAGATTCTAACGCATCAGATGTGTCCGGTGAGGCTGCTTATATTTAGACATTTATCTACGAAAGTTATCTCTCAAATACTCATATTCACTTGAACAAATTAATGTTGATAAGTTAATATTTGGCACGTATTTCTCCCTTTTATGAGTTTCTAAATAGTTATGTAAAACAAGTAAATTGTTAGAAAATATAAAAGAAATAATTTTATCAATAATATGCTTTTTAAACTTGATTCTGTCTAGCATTCGCCAAAACAGTTATAATAACATCTTAATCATCTTGTCAAAGATACCTGTCCGGTAGGAGACCGTTACAATGACTCATCCGTTTCCTACAACAATATGACATGCGCAGAAATAAGACAGCACGACAACAATTGGGCATGTTATAAAAGCTATACTAATAAGCAATGTTGTGAAACATGTGAAGTTGTCAGAACAAGTGTTAAAGGTAGTAATTTCATATACCTATTAATTCCTATTTTACTATATCAACACTTGTCACATATTTGCTATAAAATTTTCTCGATAACTCGTGCCTTATAATTACCTTTTGATACCAGGTAGGTATCGTATCTGTAAATCAGCCTGGCATTATTGATAAGGAAGTCAGTAGCACTCTCTAATTTTTATTCATAGAATTACTTGTACATATATATTATTGACTGAAACAATTTCAACTGAAGTACTCAAATTGGTTATATAAATGTATATTGAATTTTATTAATATCGATTGGTGTTTCCTGTCTGTCCAAACAACATATTTATAGCTTTTTATTTAAAGTTCCAATAATCCAGGACAGAGGCCTTAAATACACAACAATGAACAAAAGTCTTAAGGATTAAACATGCATTTTAAATATAGTTATTCCTGAAATGAATTTGGATATATTTCATTCTGCAAATGATATTTTATCACGCTACATGAAAATTTTCTCACCATACGTATGTATAATATTCAAATTATTCACATTATTTTGATAACTTATTAGAAACGTTTGTTTGCTTTGTAATGTAAATAACAAATTGTTTATTTTGACAATTTAGTATGCTGTTGAAATATTAAAAACAAAATACGAAAAAGTTGAAGTATAGATAAGTATTTTTTATTTAGAAGGTAAGAAAGATTGTTTTTAAAAGCTCAGTTTTCAACTCAGTTTGTGATATATTTTTTGAAAAGTATATTTTTTTATTTTGTAATTAAGGATGTGAATATGGCGACAAAGATAAGGCATGTAAAGCATTAATAGAGTCTGACCCTTCTAACTGCTATCGAGGTCACAATGCAGCTATATGTTGTTCCTCTTGTAGCAAATATTATAAACCATCACAGAAAGGTACCCATTTACTTTTTTTCCTGTGATTAGTTTTCGACGATCTATTAAAAACTCATTATTCAACTCCATAACATTTATGCATGACATTGTTTTTGGAAAGTATTTGAAACTAACGACAAGTCAAGATAAAGTTTTATTAATAGCGATTATGTTATAACTTTATTTGTTTTCCTATTTTTGAAAATTACATGTTCATACTAAAGGTAACAACATGTAAGGAAACGTGGGCATGACCGAGGAAGGTCCGTACTTTAGCTCCAAATAATCCGTATATATAAGAGTAGTAATTCAATTATATTAGGTGCAATACAATAGTTTATTATAAATGATTATTGCATGCTAATTGTTCATTATGTTCATAATTCTAATATTGTTCATAATATATACATACAATATATTTTACAATGTATGCTTTCATTGTATTCAATGTAACCTTTTAATATTGTTTATAATGTAACATAAAAAGCATACACACAAACGTGTTTTAAACTTACTGGCAACAATGGTTCATAAAAAACACATAAGTTGTTGCTTGCTAGTATTCTTTCTGTGCTTATTATTTGCTTCAGGCTGTGAATATGGCGATAAAGACGTCACTGGGTGTGCAGCAGATATTAAATCCCGTTCTGACAGCTACCAATGTTACGGAAATAATGCAAAAATTTGTTGTAGATCATGTGGACAGTATCTGAATGCATCAAACTCTGGTTAGTAACCTAAAAGAACAGATGAATATATCGGTTTTGGGTTTTTTCAGCTTTTACAAAACATACGTCCAGATTACACATCTTCTTCTATCAACTTCCGGGTAATTCAGGTGTAACAGCAGTAATTTTCGCAACTTTATGGGATACAGTAGTACAGAACCTATTCTGACGTATATGCATGCTGGCCTGTCTCGTCAGTTTATTTCTTCAAGGCTGACATTTAATATTGTTTGAAGGTTGACGGTATTTGGCCGGTGATGCAAGGAAAGTCTTTAGAAAGAAGAATGTCTCTGTTAGAAAACAGAATGTGCAATTCACTTGTTACGGTGGTATATATTTTATAAAATTGAAAGTGAATTGAGTAGATTTCACTTGTATACATTTATTTGTGCCTTAAAATGGTACGAGTGCATTTTACAATGCCCGGATAGTAGATTCGAATGTTCCAGCATTGTCGTACCAAATAAGTTTAATCAAAGTCATGCCGAATTAGTTCTAGCATTGTCATGATTAGTTCCAGTATTGCAATATAATATTCATAATGCCAAATAAGTTCCTGCGATTTCAAACCAATGCAGCTTTAGGAATGTCATATAAACATCTATATTAACTAAGTTTCAGGAATGACTTACCAAATAAGTTTAAGCAGTGATATAAATCTGCCTAGCATAATTGATATGAAAGAAAGGAGCACTCGCTAATCTTTATTCATAGAATTACTTGTAAATGTATTATTATTGAGAAACTATTTCAAATGAAGAACTTGACTTGGATATTCAAATGTATATATATATATCAATTTTCTTAATATCGATTGCTGTTTTCTGTCGGTTCAAACAAGTCTTTAAAGCGTATTAAAGTTTCAATAATCCGAGACAAAGGTCCTGAATACATATCATTGATCAAAAGTTTTAAATTTGATGTTTTTTTTAAATTAAACATGCATTTTTAAGATCAAGTTATTCTTACAATATATTTGTTTATGTTTATTCTGCAAACGATATCATATTACTCTACATGAAAATTCCTCACGATAGTCTGTATAATTTCCAAATCAAATATATATATATATATATATATTATATTTATTACTTAATTAATAGAAAAGTTTAGGTTGCATTTAAATGTATATAACAAATTGCTTATTTTGACAAGTTGGTATGCTGTTGCAATATTTAAAAATAGATAAAATAAAATGAAGTATTTTAAAGTATTTTTTTTTATTTTAATTAGAAGAAAGAGAAAGATTGATTTTAAAAGCTCTGATTTCAACATAGTTTGTGGTATATTTTAAAAAAAATATAATCTTCATTCTTATCTAGGATGTGAATATGGTGACAAAGATAAGACATGCAAAGCATTAATAGAGTCTAACCCTTCTAACTGCTATCGAGGTCACAATGCAGATATATGCTGTTCCTCTTGCAGCAAGTATTATTCACCATCCATCAAAGGTACCACACTAACTGTTTTGTTTTAATCTATTTTTTGACAAACCCCATTATACTTATACGTGGCGATGTATTTGGAAAACGAGTAGTTAATCAATTTTAAGAGGAACAATTATGAGAGGTATTATTATACATGCTTATTGCATGCTAATTGTTCATTAGTTAAAATATTGTTCATAATGAATGCATGCAATAGTTGTACTATGACTTGTATGCTTTCAATATTTTCTATGTAAGCATTTAACATTTTCTTTATAAATTTATAAAACATTCACACACAAACGCGTTTTAAACATACTGCTAAAATGTTTCATTAAAGAATTGAAATAAAATGCTTGCTATTGACATTTGTTTCAGGCTGTGAATATGGGGATAAAGATGTTACCGGGTGTGCAGACCTCATGAAATCCCGCTTACCCGGTTACCAATGTTACGGAAATAATGCTAAAATTTGTTGTAGATCATGTGGACAGTATCTGAATGCATCAAACGTGGGTTAGTAACCTAAACGAACAATATGAATATCTCATTTCTGATTATCTGAAGCGTGCATAGAAACACAGTTTCGGGTTACCCTGTTCTTCTACCAATTTCAAATCAATTTAGATATAACAGCAGTTATTTGCGTAAATCATGGGATTTAAGAACAAAATACTTACCAGAAGTATACAATTTGAACGAAAACTCATGTTGGCCACTTTTGTGCATTCAGCACAAAATTTCTTCTAAACTGCCATTCTATAGTGTTAACTGGTTTACAGGCAACTGTCGGACATACACGAAAGGTCTCTGCATGACATCAGAATTGTTTTTTTTTATAAAAAGATACTTCCAATGTAAGTGTTACAATTTTATATATTGCTAAATCAATATTAGTTAGTAGATTTAACCTGTGCCTTCATACAAATATGCTTTGAAATGGTAACGAGTGCATATTACAAGGCCAGGAAGAGGATTGGAATATTCAAAAAGTGTCATACCAAATTATTACAAGCAATGTTCAGATTATTTATAGTAAAAGGTATACATACTAAACCATTTTTCTTGCACTGTATCATCCTATAGGTTGTGAATATGGCGATAAAAGCAACTATTGTGCGACTCTGATAGCATCTAAGGCAGATGCATACCACTGTTACGGAGGAAATGCCGATGTTTGTTGCGGCTCTTGTGGACAATACTATAACCCTTCTCACAAAGGTATTATTTTTGGCAAAAATACTTTTGATATGCTTTTATACATGCATATTGCAAAGTTTCAAAGGGGATTGGTTTGCACTGAGCACATGTGTTCCCCAAATACCTTCAAATATTGATAAAAACAATAGAAATGTATTTATTTGTATAGTCATATAAAATATTTCTTGGGAAAACATATTGAATGATATTGAGGTAAAAATTACACAATGCCTGCTTACTGTTACAATTTACTCATTGACACTACTATTGTGCTTATTGGTACAGTCACTATGCATGCTTGTACTTTCATCACGCTTGTTGACAATAACACACTGCCTGTTCACTGTTACAATGGAGGACTTGCGGTTTGAAATTCCTGGAATTCCACAAATTAACGTGGGTGGGGGATCCCGGGATCTAGGATCGTATTAGATATAGAAGGAAAACTAATAAACTATATATGTGTAATGATTATTTTCGTAATGAAAGGCGATTTTAAAAAACGTTAAGTTCTTATTTTTTAGTGTATGTGATGAACGGTAAATTAATTAAACTTAGGATATAAATAGAGCTATTAATTAACAAACTTAAATTGCGGAAATCACAATACTTATAATTATATGCCTAATTAATTTGAAAAATCAAAATTGGTCAAATCCCGGGGTCCTTATATGTTTTAATACGATCCCAGCTTTTCTGATAACAATATTCTTGAACTGGTCAATGCCCGGGATCTCTATATTTCTAATACGATCCCGACTTTTCTGAAAACTATATTCTTGAACTGGTCGATTCTCAGGATCCCTATATGTTTTAATACGATCCCGGCTTATTAGAAAAATATCTGTAAATATAAGATGATACTTTGATTATTTCATGGCCCGATCCGTTAGAGCATATGAAGGTTTACAAGATTAAATGAATTTAAACATTTAAGCACCTAGTACTTTTTACCCACCGCCAACATCAGAAATGTGTATAGACAATTTGTGGAAATTTTACGACTGATTTTTTCCATCTGTTTGGGTCTTTAATGGATATTTTAAAAGTCCCACATTTTCCCGGGTTGCAAAGGACTAGTGCATAAACTGACTAGAAGAAATAAATAATCAAGTGGCATAACATTGTCAATGTTTCTTTAGTTGAACACGCTTTCTAAACTTATGTAATTATTAGGGATGGCAACGAATACCAAAATCAATACTCGAGTACTCGGTCATTTTTCCGATCGAGTACTCGATTACTCGGACGATTTCCAATGATCTTTAAATTAAAGTTTTATCACACAATATCAACACCGTCTGCATGCCACTTTCGTTTTCTATTTTAATTCATAGAATTCTTAACTATAAATAGGACTACAAGAAATAGATATAATAAATATAAACATAAGAAATGTCAATTTTGCAGATATCAATTTTTTCCACCACTGCACGTAGGTAGCAAAATACAAAGCTACAAAATAATATTCCGTATTATTTACGTTTTTATAATAAACAAGTTTCGGCTACAAACTGTCTAATAATTTTAAAGGTGATTAAATATCATAAGAGGCCGAATGACGTAAACGACACAGGGCTGTGTAATAATCCCATACACGTGTCAAACTGCGGGTCAAACTGCGGATCGCCTCGTTAAATTTACGATATCATTTTCACACCTCTGCAAGGATGTTTTGATTGCATTTAACAAGTATTTATACAGATACCTGTACATTTCCGAATTTCTGAACTAATCTTTCTAAATCGAAAAAAAGTAGAAATTAAATATTTTTTTTCGAGTAATCGAATATCAATTTTGTTAACCGATATTCGGACGTTCGATCGAGTACTCGGTTAACCGGTTACTCGTTGCCATCCCTAGTAATTATTTTGACAATTTTACTTAACAATGCACAGTTTAATTTAATAATTTTGAACATTTTTCTACTAATACCCGTATTGGTATTGCTTGAAATATGTTATAGATGACAAATGTCCTTTCGGCGAAGCAGAAATTGTGGTGCATAAAAACCTTACTTGTAAACAAATTGCTGCAACTCGTCCAAATGAATGTTTACGACAAAGCGTCAGACAGAAATGTTGTGTTTCTTGTCAAACTGCTCAAACCACGTCAGTGCCGGTTGATGAACAATGCCAGGAGGCTTTGGGTCCCGGATCATACTTTTGCAGGGTAAGGAAAGATAATGAGAAGCGTCATATTAATAACGACCGTCAACGAATAATAAAAACCATCGTTTTTGTTTTCGGCTTTTTTATATTTATATTAGTCAAAAATGTTTGTTGATTAATTCATATTTTATATACTCGATAAAATTTGATTGGCACAAGCGGAATAGAATCAGTATTGTTTAATCTAATCCAATTAAAAAGAAAGTTATATAACAAGCAAAAGCATACATTGCTCCTGCGCGAGATGCAATTTTGTATTTTAATAGAATAACTTTAAGTACACATCACGACGGTGAATTTATGACAAATAGAAGTAAAGAAAATAGTATTATCTTAGCCGGAGTAAGAAAACTACTTCTTATCCATATCATCATCACTTTGACAGGATTGTGATAAAAAATAAGAAAGAAATTGATAAATTTATTCTTTTCCAAAACACAATAAGTAAAACATTTAAAACGCTACCAGATTTTAGTATCGACACACTTTCGTACAGTATATATATTCAAGATTAAAGGTAAACAAATACAATGTTTATCGAACCAAAGATTACAATTTGACTCAAAACATCCAGCTAATAGTTTCTTTAAATTCTGATTTTTATATGGAGAACCCCATTATATAGAACACCATTAATGTCAATCAAAATTTATATTACAGGGTGGACGAAGGTATCAAGTTTCATCTTACGAAATATTATGCGAAGACCTTTACTGTTTTAATGCCTCTACAAATGATAGCTGCTCATCTATATATGCTTATGATAAAACACCATGTGGACACAAAAAGGTATATTTGAATTAAGATTTTATTTCAGATATTAATCGAATGAGTTCTCATTTTCATTACCCCATACTTTCGTTTATTCTTGTTCAATTTTGTTTATTTGAAATTTCTTGTGCTTTGTTTTGTAGACTCTCATTTGACCTTTCATTTTAGTGGATGAATAAATTGGCAAACAGCATAATTGCAGATTTCTAAAATGTGAATGGACAGATATGCAAATATGTTTATTATACGAAAGTATCAATAATTGCACATCTACTGACAAAATGTTGGCTTCATACTTAAGGCGGTGTACGGACATAATCCCCTTCGGACAAAATCCCCTTCATGCATTTTTGTATATCTGGACATAATCCCCTCCATGGGTGGACATAATCCCCTTCATGTGTGAAATTTTGAAGTGGACAAAATCCCCTTCATAAAATTGCTACCTAGGACAAAATCCCCCTCGGTTTATAAAGTGGGTAAGAGAGTGACATACTGCATTATGCTGTGTGGTAAATATCTTAATGTATAAATAAGTAAAAATTATTTCAGCAGAAAAGCACATTCAATTAGCACATTTTAATCACATTAAAATTGCTTTGTTAAAGCATTCATAACAATCAATCAATTAGTACAGTGATCTTGGTTTGATTAAATTATCACTCATTCATCAATAGAAATTGTAACAATGGACAGTATGTATCAATTAGAATTATCAACTTATACAATCAATGAAACAATTATTGGCTAAAAAAAATGTTTTTGATACTAATCAATTTAAAACAATTAAAGAAATTGCCTAATCAAATATGTGTTATGCAGTTGATAATTTACCATAACTTTAATGAAAACTTCTAAACTAAATAAAGGTTAACTATTGATACATAATTATAAATAAAAAAACAAAAGTTCATTATTCATCAATTTTTTAGGGAGTATAGTAATACATTATTCATAAATTTTTATGGAGCATAATAATAATTAGAAACCTATGAAACAAGGGGAATTTGTCCGGGTAGTGAAGGGGATTTTGTCCAGCCTTGCAAAAACATGAAGGGGATTATGTCCACCCATGAAGGGGATTTTGTCCGGATAGGCGAAGGGGATTTTGTCCGAAGGGGATTATGTCTGACATTCACTTAAGGCATATTATGCCTCAGAAATCCAGTTTCTTTAATCGTTAAGAATATTATGCCTCAGAAATCCAGTTAAGAAATTATGTTAATCGTTAAGAAATGTTTATCATGTGTTTAATAATGTTTTAACAATGTTAGATGTTTGACAACTGAAGAATGTAACATTTGTCAGAAAAGTAGCAAATAGTACAAAATATACAGATAGTATTTTGACTTTCATACAAAAAATGCTAATTCACTATCATAATTGTACTAATTTCCAACAGTGCAAACTAAGCAAAAGGTAATTCATCTATGAGGAAAATGAGTATTTATGTTGAAAATGTAAAAAAATACCAAACATAGAAAAGATGAGAAATATAAATTATAGCATATCTGAGGGCATAATAAGCCTTTAAGAATCTGTGGGGCAAAAATATTCTTCACCAAATTTTCCATTACAATCTCTGCGTTCTTTCTGAGTTTTAATTGATTTAATAATTATGCATTGGGACTTTGATTTCTTATTCATTAACAGTGGTGCATAGACAGGAAGTGTGTTCAAGATTCTAACGCACCAGATGTGACCGGTGAGTGCTCATATAAAGTCTTTTATTTACGAAAGTTATCTCTAAAACATTCGTATTTTCTTGAATAAAACAATATTGTTGAATCATAAGCTGTCAAGTCGACAATCAATAATAAGCATGAATTTCTCCCCTTGATGACACATGCTTTCCAACTAGTTGAGAAGAAAAAAATGTTTTAATAACATGTAAAAAATCATTTCATCATTATATGGTACAACACCTGAAGTCAGTCTAGCATTCGCCAAAAAGGTAATAATTACATCTTTATTATATTTTGGAAGATGACTGCCCGGTGGGAGATCATGACAATGACCCATCCGTTTCCTACAGCAATATGACATGCGCGGAAATAAGACAGCACGAAAACAACTGGGCATGTTATAACAACTATACTAAAAGACAATGTTGTAAAACGTGTGAAGACGTCAAAACAAATGCTAAAGGTAGTAATTACATATACTTATTGATTCCTTTTTAAATTTATCAACAATTATCCAGTTTTAGCTGTAAAATTTGCTAGATACCTCTGCCTCATAATTCCTTTTTGTTACGAACACTGGGTAGTATAAAACATCCTGGCATGATTGATACGAAAGTCAGGAGTACTTTAAATTTATCTTTATTCATAGAATTACTTGTATATGTATATGAAGAACTCGTCTTGGATATATAAATGTAAATCAATTTTCATAATGTCTGTTGCTTTTTCGGTCCGTCGTGGCAAGCTTTTAAAAGTTTCAATGATGCGGCACAAAGGTAACACACCAAGGATCAAAACTTTTAAATGTTTGTTTTATGAAACATTTTTAGATATAGTTGTTCTTCAAATTAGTTTGTATATATTTTATTCTGTTAATGATATATTATTACTCTACATAAACATTTTCTCAAGGTACACCTGTATAATATTCATATATATAGCCATAATATTTATTACTTATTTGAAACCTTTGTTTGCATTGTAATATTAATAATAAAGTATTAATTCGACGATTTGGTAAGCCGGTGAAATATCCAAACATCATTTGAATGATTGGTAAGTATAAATAAATACTTTTGTTATTTTGTAGAAAGAGAATGATTGTTTTAAAGCTCAGTTTTCAAATGATTCGGTGGTATTTTGTTAAGAATACATTTTTTTCTTCTTCTTCTTTTTTCTTTCCTTTTTCTTTTGGTTTCGTTTTTATTCAGGATGTGAATATGGTGACAAAGATAAGACATGCAAAACATATATAGATTCTGACCCTTCTCACTGCTATCATAGTGACACTGCAGCTATATGCTGTTCCTCTTGCAGCAAATATTACACACCATCCCAAAAAGGTACTATACTGTTTTGCTTTCAATCAATTTTTGACAAACATCATTATACAACCCCATTACATTTATGCATGATGTTGTTTCTGGAAAAGTTCAGAAACGAGTAGTAAATCAGTCATGAGAGGTAAAATAAAATATATATTTTTAAAGGCTTATTGCATGCTAATTGCTTATTAGTTTAATATTGTTCATAGTGAATGCATGCAATATTTTAACTGTAACTTGTATGCTTTCATTGTTTTCTATGTAAGCTTTTAATATTGTTTATATTTTAAAGTAGCATACACACAAACGCGTTTTTAACATATTGCTCACAAATGTGTGAGAAAAGAAATGCAAAAAAATGCTTGCTTATACTTTTCTTGTTTGTTATTTGTTTCAGGCTGTGAATATGGCGACAAAGATGTCACTGGGTGTGCCGGCCTCATAAAATCTCGCTCTGACGGGTACCATTGCTACGGAAATAATGCTAAAATTTGTTGTAGAACATGTGGACAGTATCTGAATGCATCAAATTCTGGTTAGTAGTTCAAAAGAACAATATGAATATATCGGTTCTGACAATCCTTAGCTTGCATATATACCCATGTTCTGGTTACCCCTCTTCTTCTATCAACTTCGAATCAATTAAAATATAGCAGCAATAATTTTCGTAAATTTATGGATTTCAAAACGAAATACTTTCAGTAAAATACCATCCGAACGAAAGCGCATACTGACCTCTCTCGTGCTATAAGCACTATATTAAATTTGTTCCAATTTTATATTGATTGTTGACCGACAACTGACGGACGAAACAAGGAATCAACATAACTTGTTTTATGAAAAGAGATTTCCAATGCTATTATAACAATATTCTATATTGCTAAATCGATATTATGCAGTAGATTTAACCGATTTATTAATTCAAATGTGTCTTGAAATGATAACGAGTGAATTTTACCAAGCCAGGTAGAGGATTGGAGTATTCCGGAAGTGCAATCATCAAAAGCATCATACCAAAGGGGTACCTGCTTTGGTCAATTTTGTTACAGTAACGTCATACCAAATTCATAATGCCTGAACTTCCCGGAATTTCAAGCAAATATAGTTTCAGAAATATCGTACTAAAATTAATGCCAATTTAGGTTATTTTTTGTGCGTGAAATTCGTTCATGTAAAACACGCATGCTATGTTGCAAAATATAGACAGATATACATAATAATTCATATTGCTTGCACTATATCATCCTATAGGATGTGAATATGGCGATAGAAGCAAAGATTGTGCGGCTCTGATAGCATTTAAGTCAGATGCATATCACTGTTACGGAAGGAATGCCGATGTTTGCTGCGGCTCTTGTGGACATTACTATAACCCATCCCACAAAGGTATGATTTTTGGCAATATACAAACCGCGTAAAATGTTACCTTATTAGATGTTCAGGTGACAATGGAGTCAATTTTCACTGAAAATACCTAAAATGAGATTTTTTGCTTAGTAGAATTATCAACTTATTCTGAACACATTCGTGATTTAATTTTGGAAGCAGTTACTCCAAACAATGAGTTTTTAAACGTTTTAAAACGGTACCTTTACCATTTTTATCTGCTATTTGCGTAACCTGTCAATTATCGATAACGCTCCGCCCCTTGTTGAGGCATCAATGAGGTAAGTCGGTAGTTCCATATATCCGTGAATTACCGGTCCATATTGGTCCATACTACTCGTAATACATGTATCGTACAAGTACTAATATCTCAACATGATATCGTCTACCTTTTATTTAGACTTTTTTGATAAATTAGGAAATTGTCGGCAAATGTACATAATGAATGTACAAAAATAATTAAGGGATTGATTAAAAAATGTAATTGCTAAAATATCCATAATGTGTAAAATATTGATGTGTCCCGTTAATCTGATAGATATTACATTGAGTTTATGGACTTTTGTACGGATTCAAGGTCTTGCTTCACATTCAACCTCGTTTTCTTACCATGTCAAGTAAAACAACAACAAAAAACAGACAACATTTTTTATGTGAACGCCTATATGACTTGTTGTAAGGTGTCCCTGACAAATTGCTAAACCATTTTTACGATTGTATAAGGATGATTATTTCTCTATGAATCAATAAAAAACGGTATTAAAATATATTATCAGTGAATGCTTTGAATAAATTGTTCGCCGGTAAATCGGACACATTACTAATAAACCTGGGACAAAGTATGAAATTTATTGTATATCCCAGTAGAAACTGGATCTCTATGCCGTGCATAGATGATATTCATGATAATAGAAGTCAAGAATATCAGATCATAATGATCGAGTAATACCTTTTATTTCTATTAAAATATGTGAAGCATTTATATCAATTTGGTGGAAAAAATATATAATATCCCGCTCTTAATAATTCATCTTCCACGGACTTTAAACGACTGTCTGAAGCTCAGTTTTTTTTGTTATTTTGATTTATATTTCAACGGAATTTCATACACGAATAAACAGGCAGAGTGACACTGATATAATATAATAATAATGCTGATGATACTAATAATAAATTTCAAAAGTGAAACAATTAAATACCCCTCTAGCTGTGCGCCAATACGTTCCATTTACCCATACCGAGTGCCTCAAATTTACCGATAGTCACGTGACATGTGCGACAGATACCAGACGGACAGTAAATCACAATAAAATTTGAAGAAATTTCTGCTATAATTTGATATTAATCAGCAGCTTTTTAATTGGTCAGATGTCAGATGTCACTGGGTCATATCGGATGCCGATATCGGGTACCAACTTGCAGCCGACTTTTTACCTTCATTCATAATAAGCTTTTCTATTTCTTACAGCATATTGGTTTGCTTTCCTTAACATATAACAGAACATATTTATTTTGCAATTATTACATCAGCAAAATACATAATATATTTTATAATTTACACATACATACTTCAATGTTTAAAAACCATGTATGTTTACTTAACGATTTTTCCTTGCTAACACACATAAAAATTTAAACATTAATCTTTACATGTTTCCTATAAAGATCAGTCAAAATTAAATTGTTTTAACAAAAATACTCAAGTCATGTGACTGGCATAAACAACCTTGCTATATTCATACTTGTTTTTGTTTAGATAAAATAAGCTCAATGGCATTTTTCTTACTTGTTCCTTTGCTTTTTAATATCCTGTAGACTTTAAATTTGTCTAGAAAGTGTCAAGCTGTTATCTCTGATATATTTAGTAACTGTATTTTAGATTTTGCACATTGAGTCATACTCAAGTTATTACGAGTTTGAGTAAAAGTTTAAAAGAATAGCTGACTTTTTCACATTATCATGTTGAAGGTTAACAGCATTTTATAGTTTGTACATGAGTTAATAATGTCAAGTGTCAATTGTGGTTCCACCAGGAGTCCCGATATATATGAACTTCTTCAATTGTTTAGTTTGCAACAGTTCTTTATTTTCACCATGTCTTGATCATTTGCCAGATGAGCTATTTCCTGCTATTGAATTTTAGCTCGGTGGCTGTTGCCCTCTTTTTCATACATTCTACATTCTGGAGCCAAAATTGAAAAGAAACCTTATAAGTATAAGTGTGAGTTTATAGATACAAGTTACAAGCTACAAATATTGTCTTGATCTATATTTAACACATATATAAAAATAATATATATTAATTAAACATTTTTTTAACATATATGTTAATAAATCAGTAAAAAAACAATGAAACTTTACATAATAACTCTTAAGCTAAATAATTTTGTTTTCGTTATCTTTGAATTTTTTGTCTACTTACTCATTCTAAGTGTTGCCTAGGACTATGTATTGGATCAATTGGTCAACTTTAGCGTCTAAAATGACATTTTCTTTCTCCAAAACCAGCTATTTCAGTTGTCAGCACTCTGATTCAGGTATGTTTGTCATGTCACAGAAAGATGATTAACCTGCAATGAATCATTCATGTTTCAAACATTATAATATTAGAAAATGTATCAATATAATATGGGGAAGTCAAAAACAGACGCGAAAATGTATTACAAAATAATTTTCGACGAGATAATTATGAAATTCCCAAACCTACGTTCAAAATATCAATGACGCCGAATACTACAACAATGAATTTATTCAAAAGCATAAGTTATTTATAAATTTACCAGTAGTATTTGAGAAAACATCCACTTTCTTTAGTTTTGGCTGATGGCAGGTGGTCTAGAAAAATACCACGTTGTGCAAATCACATATACACTAAATCGGCAACAGACATGTGCCCATATAGCACCGAAGTATTTTTTATGAAAACGACTTAATTACTCTTTACAAAAGCATCGATTTCTTGCTGAAATGAATTTGAGAAGAATATAGTAAAAAAACTTTAATTGAATAACAGGAAAAAATGTATATTGGACCTAAATTGGACCGATATCATCCTATCTTTAACAAGTTTGTCTATATCGGATATATATCGGTTCGATGGCGGAAAGCCGACTTCGATATTCCGACATTTAGCCGATATCGGCCCGATATAGATATGTTTGCTGGGTTGTGACCCTCTTGGGTGCGATATTTGTGTATTATGCAATTATATAGCGTGAAACGTAGGGGTCCGAGAGAGAACAGCCGATTTATGACACTTCGTTTGATGCGGGTGGGACTAACTCTGAATCGGCATAACTTTTTTAATAATCAAGCAATTAACATGCGGTTTTAAGCACATGAAAGGGAATTCATTTACAGAGGGAACCGTGTCAGGGATTTTTGTTAGCTCAATCAGCGACTTAATTATCTTCAATTACGTAATTTGTATAGTGAAAAAAGTTGCATAAAATGTTTGACGTTACGTTATATTTTTTTGAGGAAAGCTAGAAAAAAAATGAGAGAGGGTTCCCCAGATATTATAAGTATGTTTATATTCTGAAAGTTTAATGACAAAAAAATAAAAAATGACTTTGATATTACGATTTAAAATTTAAGGATTTTTATTCAAAATAAATCATTTACATATGCATGTTTTTCAAATATGTTATTTTTTATGATGATCAACAACATTTAATGCACACAGATTAATTGGATAACAATTATTACTAAAATAAGTTGGTTTAAATGACATTTATGTTAGTACCACGGAAAGTGTCTGTTGTCACCTTAAATGCGTAAATACCGATCGTTAAATTACGTAATAATATGCTATATTTGACTTATCCATACATAAATTTCATATCAAGAAAATAAAATAAACAAAACGGCCATGATGGCCCGGAGTCGCTCATCAGAAACAACTCCTTTTCAGTGTTGAAAATCATCCATTGTAAATATGTTCTTATATTAAATTTACCAATTTACCAATTTATCAAATTAATATAAAGTATCTTGATAAAAGTCTACCCAATAATGCTACAGACAAAGTTTGATGATCATCCATCCATTAGTTCTGTAGTAGAAGATGTTAAATGGTTTTTCTATTATTAGCTCTGTTGACCCCCAAAAGGGGCCAATTGAAATGACATGAGCAAATTCAAGTGTGACTGTCACAAGAATGCTAGGGACCAAATTTGATTGTTGACGCATGACGTTTGACGACGGACGCAGGAGCTTATAGCACACCCTGGACCTTCTGTACATGTTCTGGTGAACTAAAAAACTACAAAATTAAAATTAATTCTTGTTAAGGGGTAAAACAGCGGAATTTCAAATTGAATTGATATATCTATTTACGATTGTCTCTATTGCCAGGGCAAAAAGCTAGTGACTAAATAAATTTTTAATATTTCAATATGAAAAAGGTAAAGCCTCAAAGCGAGCTCGATTTACTTATACCGTGTCGTGAAACAGCATATAAATGATCGTTTATTTTATTTTACATTTTCCGTTTTAAAAGTGCCTTTCGGTATTTTATGCACTGCTTCCGTTTATTCTGGTTCCCTGTCCTATTATTGTTCCTATAATATCGCGCAGGACACCAGTCTTTGCATCCGTTTTCAATCAGAATTCCTCTGCTTTTATCGTTATGTTGTAATTCGAAATGTTGCGATGTGTCTATTCAGTACTTCTGACGAAAGTATTCAAAACCATGTAAAAAAATGATATATTAAGTAGAATATGAAATAAATATAAATATTGAATTGAAAATGTCACTTTACCAGCTTTAATGTTATATGTAGTGCATTCCATTAGCGTGATGTACGACACAGATGAAAAAGAATTGTTACTTTTTTTAATGCTTTAACATTTTTATTGAAATTAATTATATTCATATTATTTTTTTTTCTTTGGCTCAGTAATGCCTAAATCAAAATATTATTTATTCAACCAGTATCTTGCAATTAATTATAACGCAGCCGTTTTTCGAAACAATAGAATACTTACATTTTTGAAACTCAAATTATCTCTTAGGTACTGTGTATTAGCAGCGACATAGATCTATATATTATGTACATCTCTGGTATAAGCAAGTTAGTACGATTTAACTGCCTGGTAAAACACTTTTTTCATTATTAAGAATCACACAAAAATGGTAACCATGATCAGTTACCCAGCCATATGGTCTAGTATTGAAACAAATTGTAAACTTATACATGTTATAATGGTAAACATTTTCTATTCATTTGACCATCAGTTTTATGAAGTACCTTATTCAATTACACAAATTTTGGCAATTTTATCTCTATTAATATATTTTATCGTATATCGGCAATGTCCACCGTATCCCCCAATGACGTCATCCAAGGGTAACAACTTGAATCCGGTCTTAAATGAAAATGTCTATATACGTACAGTGTGCAAGGTTTCGACGCGGATTAGAGGGCAATGCGCACATTTTCAAAAATAACCTCAAATATTGATAAAGGCAATAGAAGTGTATTCATGTTTATTATTTGGGGAAAATGTGCATAGAGTTGTAACTTGCCAACAAGATCCAGGCATAATAGCTTGGTTTGTGGTTTGTTTCAACTACCAATTACTGGAACATGGAACGTGTATATGAAATTGACACCCCTTTTAAAATGTTTCATCAAAAACATATATGATAAAACGACATTTTTTTTATTCTATGTATTTAATTCG
>NW_026857194.1:0-5123 GCF_026571515.1 Ruditapes philippinarum
AAATCAGTGCATTTATGACAATACTCACAGTGAATTTCACCGATTGCAGCTTTGAAGGTCTTCGATCTTCTGATAATTTGCTTGAGCTATTTCACCTTCCTCGTTGTATGTCTTTATTGGGGAGACGATATCAGTTCACTGTTGATAAGAGACGAAGTGTCTGCCGTCTTTGAATATTGCGCGCACAATAAACCTGTGTTCTACGTAATAAACATGTGTACTACGTCAGTAACATGTGCTTGATTCGCAAAATTTCGTGTACTTCTGTTGTTTTTGCCGTCAATACAATGACTGAATAATTTCAATTATATCGTTGAATTTTATTTCAAAAATCTATTATTTTAAGCCCAACAAGCGCTTGAATTTCATACAATGCTACAGTAGTTTCCAAAACAATTGTGTTGCTACGTCATCAGTATACGTATCCAATACGTCATGAAATTATGCTCGTCTTGGTTAGCGTAAATATACGGATATTGCTCGAGTATAATCGTAAAGGTTCGCTGGTTAAGTAAAGACTAAGTTATCATCGTTAATATCCGTCAGCCTACTTTAATTCAGGACTCTCGATTGACGCGGGGATTCGGGTTTTGACTCGTGAAAATTTGGAAATGCACAAATATGACACGTGAAAAAATCTGCACAAGAGTCAATTTGCCACTTTGGATTTTCAACTATGCAATAATTATCACCTTAAATCCACCCCTAATTAGATCTACATATGTTCAAATCACACTCCATAAAAATGTCAACAGGCAGTATAATGTATAAAGTGGTTTATACACACAGCCTGTGCACTGAAGCATGACATCAGTGGATGCAATTTGAGAGCGCTAAAAATAGCTCTACACAACTGATAAAAATTACATACTTCAGATGTCAATTATTGATTTTTTTAAGGTTTATAATAATACGTCTTTGATTTACTTGGAGTGCCTGTACATTTGTTATTTCTTTTTGGATTATATACTCCTATTATCTATTAATTAAATGGCCAATGATAAAATTGTCAGAAATGCAGGTTGACCATTAAGGTCAATTGATTATTAAATTTCAATTAGAATCTAAATAATAATAGTAATCCTAGAAAAATATTATTAAATAGATCTAGATCAGTAGGCCCTATGTTGTTTTATTTAAAAAAAAAAACATTTTTATCTTCAATTTTATTGTCTTCCTTCTTTATCTACTTGTTTACTTTCAACAAAGAGAATTCCTAGTCTTTAGGAATTTATGTAAGATTCAAGGAATTTAGCACAGATGTTAAGGATTTTGTTCTACAAGATAAATTCTAAGTAATTCCTAAAGACTAGGAATTTTGCAAAATCTTAAGTCTTAGAAATCTCAGAAAATAAATTACAATTCCTAGTATAACTTAGAAATTGATGAGTTGTTTAAAAAAAATTATCAGAAATGCCTAGTTCTCAGTAACTGGTATTTCCTAGGCCACACTAGAATAGCCAAGACTGGTTTTAACATTCTGGAATTTTCTAGGATCATAACTGGGAAATACTGGGACTTTTTAAATACCAGTATATATTTCTGCAAGGGAATATTGCTATGATGCACTACAAGGTATTAAGTGAATATTAGTGTGCATGAATTATATTTTCCTAAAAGCATTTAAATAAAACTTGTAAAAACTGCAGCTTCTGTCACAATCTTTTAGCTTAAAAAAATGGTTCAAGAAAATAACTTGTAAAAAATGGTAATGTAAGTATTGTTTAACATCACCATTTATTTTTAAATGTTGAAAAACTGGTAAAAAATGCTGGACACAAGTTTTTTAACAACAAGTTTTTACCAGTTTTTTAAGAACTGCTGTTTAAATGGAATCCTACAAATTAAGATGAAGGGCAAAAAATTGTAAAAAAGGCATTTATTTGAAAAAACTGCTAAATAACTGCAATATAACTACAAGTTAAATGCCTTTCCTTTTCCTAAGGGTGCAATTTGAATAACGGTATTGTATTTACTGGTATTTGAATGACGATCTTTTTAAAAAGGTTGGGTCATTTGTATTATGATTTTATCATTATCATATCTTTTAAAAGCAGAAATTTAAAAAAAAAAAATCAACCCTTGTTAACATGGGAGTTAATATTGGCGGACACTGTAATATGTCAATATGTAGTTTATGCTGGTGTTCTAATTTTACATCATTTTTTTACTGCATCTTTTCCAGTGTTTTTGTATATTTTATAAAGATCGTGCATATATTACATTTGCATGCCAAAATTTGAATTATGTACCACATTTTGGCGTTGTTGTCCTTAACATCATTAAATTGATGTTATTTCCTGTAAACAAAGTATATTTGATGAAGACTTTCGAGGGACAAAAAGCTGTATATTTTTCAAATAAAATGATGACATTTTTAAATTAAAACTGTTGATTTCTATATTCAAACTTACATACTGACACTGTAATGTCAATGGAGCCATATATAATCAATGTATATGTATCAACAATATTTTTCTGCCAATCAATAATCCATACACATTTGAAAAAATCAATCATTTTGACTTGAATTAATTCAATTTAAATGTGCATTTATAAACAAAACACATAATTATTGCATTTAATGTACTGAAATCATTTTAACAGGTATAGAAGTGTCAAATTACAGAATTTTAATTAAAAGTAAACTAGTTATCAATATCTAACACTTGTCAATGCAACATGCCTTGCACTGAATCAATGACAACTTTGCGTCCGTCTGTCAATCTGTCCATTGCAACATTTTCGTGTCCTCTGCTTAACTTTTATACTATGAAAAGTTTATAAGATAACTTGACATGAAGGATCACTATTGTTGGGCAGAACGCAAAATCACTACCCCCAAAGGAAAGGTCACACTTAAAGGTCAAATGTCACATTATGTTTACTAAAATCACCTAGCACTAATGATCTTATTTTGAGGTCATTTTAGTCACCTCTCTTCACACTTGTTAGCCATTCCAATGTTCTACTGTGACAGGGGATAAAGCTGACCTTCAGACTGCCTTGTTTCTAAAGAAATTTTATTTGTTTGTAAATACTCTGTCAAATGGGTAAAACTGTTAAAAAATTGTACTTTGAAAAATTGGATTATTTGAGCTTACCCGGTAATTAATTTTATCAGTTTAACTTTAATTTAAATTACAAAGTTACAACATAATTTATGTAAATCATTAGGTTGAATGAAATTAGAATGGCCAAATGGTTAAAGACGTTGGCTTCAAACCACTTTTTTGACTTGCCATACACCGCTGTGGGATTCGATTCCCTACAGGGAATTTGGATAATCTTTATTGAGGGGAATTAAGCTATCAAAATTGCTAGCTTAAATGGAACATCAGTGGTTCAACTCGTGTGCATGTATTTGCATGAAATCTGCACGGAAGGGCACCTCAGGTCTTCCTCCATCAGTAAGGCTGGAAAGTCACCATTTGACCTTAGGATACAGTGGGTTAATTGGTGCCAAAATAAAAACTCAACCCCAAAAAAAAGAAGTAAAAGTGTCATTCAGTTAGCTGTGAAATGGTTAACTCTAATATTAAATTTTATTTATACACATGCCTGCAGTTATGATATTGCATTAAAACCCATGTTATCTTCCTTAATGGGACTTCCCTGTGTTGTTTTTTTTGACACATCATGAAATTATTTTTTCAAGATTAGTGTACCAGCTGGTGAAAGTCTGAATTAACCATTGTAACTTGTGTTCAAAATTTTAAGATCATTTTGCTCAGTGCGTTTTTCCATAATAATTGTTTAAATTGTGCAAAATGACGTAATCAGGAAAAATCATGTAAATGCTTTAAAATCAAATTAGTATAAGAATGGTAAAAAATATTCTAAATATTCTCAGTTTAATAATGAGTGTATATATTTCATTATTAACTTTTGCATATTTTCTGTTTTAAAGCACCCAAGATTAAAGATATACTATTCTCAAATTTGATATTTTGAAGAAAAAGAAAGTTGATGAAGTCCTAAGAAATTTAGAATGACCATTTATCTGATGAACAATAATATTTTGTTCCATAGAACACTTTATATTATCTGTTATATAAAAATATGTAATGTCACACTTAATGCTAGCAAATTCCATTTACAATTCTTTTGCGGTTTGTTGTTATGTCTTTTACTAAAGACTATCAATATAATTATTCATTTATGTTAGTGGTCTACAGAAATTAGAAACTTCGACGGGAGGGAAAGCGACAGGAGAATGTTTCTAATTTCTGTAGAACAGCTACAGATGAACACTAACATTCTTAGTGTCAAGCTTTATTTGGCATCATTATTATTACACTTTATTACGTCACTACGTGGTTTTATGAATCACTATGAAAAATAGAAGGCGACAATTAACGGAATTCGACATAGTATCGACTTATGTTCTTCTATGATAATTATCACGCAGAATTTTGAAGAAATACAGCATTTTCATTGGATGACAAATAAAGCTGGACACTAAATTGTATTATAGACCAATTCACTTTAAAATTCCCATCACCTTTATATTAATTCATAAAAAGTTTTTAACTCTTTCAGAATATGATAAGAAAAAAATTGTAAAGTCATGATTATGTTATGTTATACTGCACTCCGTTTATACAATATCTAGATAAAAGCTTTAAGAAACACTACAAAATTGGGTCAATTGTTCTATATCAAACATCTGTAAATATTTGTTACATAACTTTAATAGATAACCACAATAATTGTAAACAATTCAAATTATAAGTAATAGAAAGAGCATCGAAACACGAGGCTATCTGCATGATTTGTACGAGGGGGCGTAGCCCCCGAGTATAAATCAGATTGCCGAGTGTTTTGATGTTCTTTCTCTTTTGTATCACAGTCAAACATAAAAACACGTTCCCTGATACCACAAAATGAAACCCCACAAAAAAGTAACCCAATGAACGAGCATCTGAATATGATATTTCCATCGCATATCCCTTTCTCTGTTGTCACAATATGTAAACCCCGGACAAAATGAACCAATCAATGGGCATGCTCTGGAGTGCGCGGTAACTTAATACCTGCACTCCAGTTAACGCGCACTGTGCATGTATATGTATACGATTTAACTCGGACACATTTTCAACAGCAAGGTCCCCAAACTATGT
>NW_026857195.1:0-42102 GCF_026571515.1 Ruditapes philippinarum
AAACCCCGGCCCCAACACCCGGCAAAATTGAAAATGTTGCAGCTCGGTTTGATTGAGCCTGTTCATGACGGTACTGGAAAGTGCAAGTTACCGTCCACGCCCCCTAGCAGTGCGCGGAAACGAATGTTTGCTTTACCTGGTGCTAGGGGATCCTCAGATGTATGTCTATGTTGTTTCATACTGTTTTGGTGACACTTTTGCTTGTGTCCCTTGTTGTTTTCTCGTCTACGGTAAGTATACCTCCCCATTGCCTCTAGTTTTTGGGGACGCTAGGCTATGCCTCCCCAATGTTAATACCGTCCGTCAAATCTTACTGCCGCGGTAATCAGGTCAAAAAATAGTACCTTGAATTTTTTCTAAGCTGACACATCACTCATCACAGACATTTACAATATGAAATAGATAAATACAGAATCCCTAAAGAAAGCCCAACACGGCAAAATTGAAAATGTTGCAGGCTCGGTTTGATTGAGCCTGTTCATGGACGGTACTGGAAAGTGCAAGTTACCGTTCACGCCCCCTAGCACCGGCTTAAGCAGAATTCAACATTTAAACATGAAATAGTAAAATTTTGAATTTAGAAACATCCGCAGATGTGTTCATACGGCGGATATCATGGAACCTTCAATGTGACACTTTCGTGCCATTCCATGAAAAGCGGCGTATGGTCCCCAAGTAATAAAAAGCGTGTGCCCTAAACGAGAAAACAATGGGCGGAACTAAATAAAATAGAATATTGAAAGGGGATCAGAGGTTATGAAGCCTGCGTATCATAGATAAGACGTCAAAAGACACATTTTAAAAGCAGGCAACATATCCTAAGGGTTATTCAACATTATTCAAGTAGGAATATTGGAACCACCCAACCATTAAATGCCGAAAAGTTGAAACTAAAAATACTACAAGCACAACAATAATGTCGTGCTGAACGATCTTCAAGGATCGAAAATATAACATCATTGATTAAATGTACGGGGAGACTTTTTACAGCCGCCACACGGCACAAATAACACGGATGTGATCATAAAATAGATAAATACAGAATCCCTAAAGAAAGCCCAACACGACAAAATTGAAAATGTTGCAGGCTCGGTTTGATTGAGCTGTTCATGGACGGTACTGGAAAGTGGCAATTTACCGTCCACGCCCCCTAAGCACCGGCTTAAGCAGAATTTCAACATTTAAACATGAAATGGTAAAATTTTGAATTTAGAAACATCCGCAGATGTGTTCATACGGCGGTTATCATGGAACCTTCAATGTGACCTACCGTGCCATTCCACATGAAAAAAGCGGCGTATGGTCCCCAAGTAATAAAAAAGCGTGTGCCCTAAACGAGAAAACAATGGGGGAACTAATAAAATAGAATTTTGAAAAGGGGGATCAGAGGTTTATGAAGCCCGCATATCACAGATAAGACGTCAAAAAGACAAATTTTAAAAAGCAGGCAACATATCCTTAGGGTGATTCAACAACAAGTAGGAATATTGGGAACTACCCAACTAGAAAATGCCGACTAAAGTTTTGAAACTAAAATTACCACAAGCACAACAATAATGTCGTGCTGAACAATCCTTAAGGAACGAAATATAACATCAATTGATTTAAATAGTAACGGGGAGACATTTTTTAACAGCCGCCAAGCACCACAAATAACACGGATGTGACAAAAATAGATAAATACAGAACCCTAAAGAAAGCCCAACACGACAAAAATTGAAAATGTTGCAGGCTCCGGTTTGAATTGAGGCCTGATTTCATGGACCGGTACTTGGAAAGTGGCAAATTTAAACCGTCCACGGCCCCCTACACCGGGCCCTTAAGCAGAATTCAACATTTAAAACATTGAAAATGGTAAAATTTTGATTTTATCAAACATCCGCAAGAATTGTGTTCATTACGGCGGTTATCATGGAACCTTTTCAATGTGACACTTCCGTGCCATTTTCCGTGAAAAAAGCGGCGAAAATGGCCCCAAGTAATAAAAACCGGTGCCCTAAAAAGAAAAACAATGGCGGAAAACTAAATAAAATGGAATTTTGAAAGGGGGAATCAGAGGTTTTAATGAAAAAAATTTAAATAAATACAGAAACCCCTGAAAGAAAGGCCCAATATTCCTACTTGAATAATGTTAAATCACCCCTTAGGAAATATGTTGCCTGGCTTTTTAAATTTGTCTTCTGAACGTTCTTATTCTGTTGAATACGCAGGCTTCAAAAACCTTTTGATCCCCTTTCAAAAATTCTAATTTATTCCCAGTTTCCGCCCATTTTTTTCGTCGTTTAGGGCACACTCGCTTTTGATTTACTTTGGTGACGTATTACGCCGCTTTTCATGGAATGGCACGAGGAAGTGTTCACGTTAGAAGGGTTCCATTGATTAACCGCCGTATGAACTACATCTGCGGGATGTTTATTAAAATTCAAAAATTTTAACCATTTCATGTTTAAATGTTGAATTTTTTTGCTTAAGCCGGTGCTAGGGGGGTGGACGGTTTAACTTTGCCACTTTCCATACCGTCCAATGAACAGGCTCAATCAAACCCGAGCCTGCCAACATTTTTCAAAATTCTTATTTTATTTTAGTTCCGCCCATTTTTTTCTCGTATTGGCACACGGCTTTTGATTACTTGGGGAACGTATACGGCCGCTTTTCAATGGGAATGGCACGGAAGTGTCACATTTGAAGGTTCCATGGATAACCGCCGTTATGAACACATCTGCGGATGTTTTTAAATTTTCAAAATTTTTTACCATTTCATGTATTTAAATGTTGAATTCTGCTTTAAGCCAGTGCTAGGGGGCGTGGACGGTAACTTGCACTTTCCAGTACCTTTCCATGGGGAACAGGCTCAATCAAAATTAATATAAAACAAGATCGACAAAGGAAAGGGGCGGCATTCAATGAACGCAGCCCCCCCCGACCCACAACAAGCGCCGCGGCAAGGAGCCCAGGAGGACCCCAAAGAAAAACAGGACAGGGCACAAGGCAGAAGTACGGGCAGGCAAACCACTACATCAAGAATACCATAAATTAGTAACTTATAGGAACTAAACAAAACAAAATAAATGATTTAATATAAGGCTCATAATGTAAAAGGCACGGGAGAAGGGGGGGAAGGGGACACGAGACACGGGGAAGGGGGGGAAATTTAAAATAAAAAAACTAGGGACAAAGGGAAGATACTTTTTACCGTAGACGAGAAACAACCAAGAGACACGAGCAAAAGTGTCACCAAAACAGTATAAAACAACATAGACAATACATCTATGGAACACAGAGGGGCGCCACCCGCCTTGGAACGGTCAGCAGCATAATAATGAACTACTGGGGAGTTTAAACCGGTTAATGGTTGCACCAAACCTCGCTCTTAGCCCCACCATGTTCCTATAAACGAGACAGTGTAAAATAAAATGAATTCCCCGCCAAGTGAAATTCTAACAGTTGTTATGGTTACAAAAGGTTAAATAAGTAAAACACCAAAATGATCATGTAGGAAACATATAAAAAAAGTAAACCCAATGACCATAACAAAAGTACTCGATGTCCTAAAGGAAGACAGAGCAACAAAGAAAATCACCTACAAGGGCCCGACGAAGCAAGACAGAAGACAAACATTAAGGCAATTCAGTCCCAAAGGGCTTTAAGAACTGTCCATCATATAGTCTCCTCTCCCACTTGGCCCGTCAGATGTAATCAAAAGAGGGAAAGCGTAGTGTCCAACTGTAAATGGGTTTGAACACCAAGCATGCGGTATGTCTTAAAAATAGTAGGGTCATAACCCCCTTTTAATAAAACGTTTTTAATTTTAGTAAACACAACAGAAAAAATTACAATGACCCAAGATCTTTACGAAGTTTGTAAACAACATCACCGTAAAAATCAGGGCTGGCTAATCCTTGTCGCAGAAGTGTTTTTAGATCACTATTGAATTTTGAAATTAAAAATTCAAAGTTACGATTGTAAAAATTTTGTAAAATATTTACGTAATTTATAATAGCGGTAGCCCTGTTTTAGAAGCTTACCGGTAATGAATATTTCGCTCGTTAAAAAATCCTTTACGTTTGCTACAAGCTCTAGCAAATCTTTAAAATTAACTGAGATATATAAACCCCGTAAGATAGTTGCGTGCGGTACGTCTCCATCCAAATGAGGATAATTTACTATTACTAAAAATCAAAGTCATCTCTTTTATTCATAAATTTTCGTGTGAATCGAATTTGTTTTTGATAGTGATATGAAGATCCAAAAATGATGTAGTTAAATTTTTCAAAAAATTCGTTTTATTAAGTTGTAGCTCCGTAGGATAAATATTAGACACCATTTGATCAAAAAAGAATTATCTAAAAATTAAAAATGTCATCAAGATATCTGGAAGTGTTATTAAATGCTGATATAACATCTTGTTGTTGTATTTTCAGAGAGACTTACATAAAATCTCTTTCATAGCAATACAAAAACAAATCGCGCGACCAGGGGTGCACAATTAGTACCCATAGGATTCCTATGATTTGTTTGAATAGGGTATTACCAAACCTGACATAAATATTGTCTAAAAGAAAAGAGAGTGCTCTACAAACTTCGTCACAGGTCCACATAGTATATTGTTTAACAATACAGTTTGTAAAGAAGGCTTTATGAGAGTTACATGCAAGAAATGTAACTTTTTCCCGTGCAAAGGTTTTCTGAATAAGGGAAATTAGTTTATCATTAATTAAAATTATGTGGCAGTGTAGTATTAAAGGGTTAAGAAAATCGTATGTACTGACAGTTTGAAGCCCGATAGTTCATAATTTTTAATTTATCCAGAATTTCACCGGAATTCTTAATGGACCAAAATAGATGTTTGCCTGTATTTTCGTTATACTTTATCACAGTATCTAATTACATGTGTTTTAATGGCAGTCAAACAAGACGTCAATAAAATAGAAAGTTTTAGTTTAGGGTTGCGTTCATTGAACGCCCGCCTTTCCTTGTTGATCTTGTTTTTCATATTTTGTGTTGTTCTAGATGTAGAAATTAGCAATGAATCTGGCTTTGTAAGGTTTTTTTATGTAATTTAGGAATCCAATACATAATAGGAAGTTTTAGTTCTTTTTCATCGATTCGGACTTTTAGACTGGAAATATTAGTAACATGATTGTTAACAATGTCTTTTTCAGAAGCAGTAGTTTTAGAATACGCATTAGTGCTATTAAGTTCTTTATGTAAAACGTTAATGTAATGGATACGTCATACAATTATGATATTATTAGCCAATCAAACCGAGCCTGCAACATTTTCAATTTGGCCGTGTTGGGCTTTCTTTAGGGATTTTGTATTTATCTATTTTATGATCACATCCGTGTTATTTATGCCGTGTGGCGGCTGTAAAAAGTCTCCCCGTACATTTAATCAATGATGATATATTTACGATCCTTGAAGATTGTTCAGCACGACATTATTGTTGTGCTTGTGGTATTTTTAGTTTCAACTTTACGGCATTTTCTAGTTGGGTGGTTCCAATATTCCTACTTGAGTAATGTTGAATCACCCTTAGGATATGTTGCCTGCTTTTTAAATTTGTCTTTTGGCGTCTTATCTGTGATACGCAGGCTTCGTAACCTCTGATCCCCTTTCAAAATTCTATATTATTTAGTTCCGCCCATTGTTTTCTCGTTTAGGGCACACGCTTTTGATTACTTGGGGACCATACGCCGCTTTTCATGGAATGGCACTTGCGTGTCACATTGAAGGTTCCATGATAACCGCCGTATGAACACATCTGCGGATGTTTCTAAATTCAAAATTTTACCATTTCATGTTTAAATGTTGAATTCTGCTTAAAGGTACTCCACTGAGGTACGGCCGAATGTCACAAAAAAAAGTAAAATTTCACAAACCGATAATTTTTTGTTACCTGCGTGTTAAGGGACATTCAAACTGAATCAGTGATACATTGATATGTGTTCTTTGGAATTGGCATATCGTTTGAAAACACATTTTCTCCAATTTTGTGGGAAAAAGCGTTTAAACACCTTTCAGTTTGCAAATCTGAATAAAAACAACGGTCACGTGATGATTCTCGCGGGATGACTACAAAAAAGCGAAAAACGGAGATTTTTTTTGTGTATCGGCAGCAACGAAAGTGCGAATGTGGAATATACCAACAATCCATAAATTTAAAAGCAAATTATGGGTTTGTTTGTTAAATTTCTTGTTGTTCACATATGTTCTTGCGAGAAAAAATCTTTCAAAGGCAATTTCAATATATTTAAAGCATTACATTGTTGTAATCATGTTTTTTCTCCATTACAATGATGAATTTAGCTAAACGTACGGAGTTGGAAACTGACAAACACAAATTTTACAAATATTCTATGTTAATTTGAGAGCTTTCGTGTAATTCTTAGATATTATGTATTAACTTTGTAATGGTTAAAATTTCATGATATCTAGGCTAAGAAAATTTACTTTGTCAATCAGTGTAATGGGTCCTATTTCAAAGGTCACTTTGGTTTATCTGACACTCGTTCTGGAAAAAAAAACTTCGTAATACCTTTTATACAACGAACATGAACTTGAGTATTGTAAGCATAAAAGTTCACACGCACAATCAGAATGTTATTCCAGAGATTTCTCTTTAACTCTGATCAAAGCACTGAAAGCACTGGCTAAATAGAGAATGAATCCGGCCTCATTCCTATATAGGACATTTAGGCTTCAACTTTATTAGTTAATATTTTTTATGTATGTCTAGTGCATATAATTTAAATTCTATAAGAAAAAATCGATCTCCTTTGCTAGATAGATCTGAAATTTATTATTTATCATTTTACATACATACTTGCATATTTATCCGCATTGGATGTAAACTTTGTTGATGAGAAGATTACTACGTTTTGATCTAGACATTCAAAACTATAGGTGACTGATACCTGTTTCATGCACATGGTAAACATTATCAAGAAGGTCGGAAAAGAGTTACAATCTGGCTCTATTAATATTATTATTATTATCATTATTGATTTAGCAGATACCCTGATAAATTTCTTTTTCATTGGAAGGCCTCCGTTCTAGTGATGGGTCAATTGAGCTGTGCTTTAATGTTACCAATATATAATAGTAAAAAAAGGAAAACTGGAATAAAGACAAACAAGGCGACGGCAACGTTCACAGGACGCAGCCCCCGACACAGTCAAGCTTCCACAGCAGGGTTATTGCCGTGACTAGTGAAATAAACTTAAAACTGATTATATAGTTGTTGTTCTTTAAACCCTAACATTCTTTCAAATCAAACGAAACAAACAAAATCATGATACTTGCAAGACGAATGTGAAGGGCAGGTAAGTAAAGGTAACTTTAAGAATTCAGTAAGATATTATTAACCTCACCTCAAACAACAACCATTACTTAAACTATGTTTTATAATACTTCCAACTCCTAGACGGTATACAAACTTGGGAAACGGCAATGCATATCTTAACCATTGTTTTACTCCTTATAGCCTGTTTATCATGGCATACTAATTGTTAATAGTTTTGAAAATATTTTGATAAAAAGGTCGGGTTCATTTCCCGACTATTTTGGAAAACACGAGTGACTGGTTTCAAAAACTGCAATTGTTAAATATTGATCGGGTGCATTTCATTGCATAAATAAGTTATGAAGAGAACCCTGCTTTTCTTCCTTTATAGCACTAAAACCTTTACTTTTCTCTACTTTTGTCTCTTCTTTTCGTAATGGCACTACCGTGTCACATTGAAGGTTCCATGATAACCGCCATATGAACACATCTGCGGATGTTTCAAAATTCTAAATTTTACCAGTTCATGTTAAATGTTGAATTCTGCTTAAGCCGGTGCTAGGGGGGCGTGGACGGTAACTTGCACTTTCCAGTACCGTCCATGAACAGGCTCAATCAAACCGAGCCTGCAACATTTTCAATTTTGCCGTGTTGGGCTTTCTTTAGGGATTCTCTTTTTATCTATTTTGAAAATTTATAGAGCTACTGAAGTATTTTAAACCCATGAACGAAAAATTTCACAGTAACAGGAATTAAAATTAATTCCTAAGTATTTCGGTTATAGTGATTATACCGTAATCAAACGTTAAAGGTCTCCTAAGAAATGTTCTTTGGAATTAAATACTAAGTGTAAGCACTAGAACATAAACCACCAGATTGCTTCGGCAGGAAAAATTGGTTCACAAAACATGATTTTTCACAGTCATGATCAAATGAACAGACTGCCATTTTCTTCCTGTTATCGAAAGATACGAACAGACTGTCATTTTCTTCATGTTACCGAAAAATACACACCAGGAAGATTTCAAGTAGGAGACAGAATGTTCTTAATATTTGAATAGAAAAGAATTTGCTAAAGCCAATTTATGAAAGAAAAATCGGGGATGCCACTTATTAAATTATTTGCCCATAAAAGAGGGTTTATTTTACTCGTTTAGATTATTTTCAAAAAAAAATTAAGTCTCAAAAAGCAAAGGTTAGCTGATATTAAAATGTAAACAGCGACATATAAAATTAATTTACCTGTGAAACTGGAGTGAAAATGCGTTAGTTTATCTGGTTTTTTCTTCAGTGCCTTCAGCACTTTGATCTTATAATTATGTAGTACAAGTAAACTATATAGTTTTCACCGAAAAATCATCAAATTCTAAACAAGTTTCTAATAGAATCATAAACATTTATTGTATCATAGTTTGAAGATATTTCTGTTGAAAACGTGTCAGAGTTAAATCAAATTCATATACATGCACAGTGCGTAGCTGGAGTGCAGGCACTCCAGAGCATGCCCATTGATGTACTCATTCCTTTTTTTTGGGGGGGGGGGGGTGATTTTTGTGGAATAACGATAGAAATGCCACATTCAGAAGCTGGTTCATAGGTTTTTTTCTGGGGTTTCATATTGTTACAACAGGGAACGTGCATTCAATTTTGCCTATGGTATGAATATGATGTAATTGTGTGTGGAACGTGTATGTACGATCCTATCAAGATAGCCTACGAAACGTCACTCATTACATACACAGATGCCCGTTTGTGCCAGAAACAATTTTGCAAAGGGGGCACATGAGTTCTTACTCCACCAGTAAAACTGAAGAGTCGCCAAAATGACCTACACAGTTTTGTGTTACGTAACCCCCACTTCATTCCAAAAACAAACAATCAAATCAAATGAGACATGTCATTAACTGTATTTGATTTAAATACGTTATAGATAGCGTTAAATACATTTATAAGTGTGATTACACTGTGCTCGTTATAGTATAAATATCACCGATGCATTATGTTTGCCTAAGAATATTGAAATTGAAATGTCAATGAAAATAATTGTACATGTATATAATATCTTTCCGTTTTGTCTAGAAAATGTCCGCTTCGCTGGCGTTTGATTTTTCAAGACAACGAAATTGCTACCTTGATTATCTTTTATACAGTTTTTCTTCGTTATACTCAAGTTATATAAACATGATAGGTTTCAGTGTTGAGAACAAATCAATAGACTTTTTTACCCCGTTTACTCTGTTGTTCCAAAAATGTCCGTTGCGTATTTTAGTCATACCCGATGAATTGTGGGTAACTTCTGTACATGCCTGGGAAAACCAACTTTCATTTTTGCATTAAAAGCTAATGTGAAAATGCATTTTCTAGCATACTTGTTGTAAGAGGGTTGGTAACAGTGTAAGTTATTGTTATTTTAGTTATGATATTGTGATTTGTGAGGAAATTTGTTTACATTTTTTTTGGACACCAAATTACCTGTCAGACCTCAGTGTAGCCCCTTTAAGCCGGTGCTAGGGGCCGTGGACGGTAACTTGCACTTTCCAGTACCGTCCATGAACAGGCTCAATCAAACCGAGCCTGCAACATTTTCAATTTTGCCGTGTTGGGCTTTCTTTAGGGATTCTGGTTTTCTCTATTTTTTGAGTGATTTGACGCACTTTTGTAAGAAAGGCATGTACGGTGGCAACTAAAAAAGTGGCATTCGAGAAGATAGTGATAGTTATTTTCAGATTGTCCACAAAGGGAAAGGGGAGATTGGACTATGTTACGAGTGAAAAGGTGATGATTTAGTTTGCTACAATTCATGCGAAGCCTAGCATGTAATAGAGAAGACCTGTGCCATTCGTGATCCGCTGTAAAAGTATGCGGGCGTACTATCTCGGACTGGCATAACTTTATTTTTAAAAACTTTTAAAGTGGGTGAATTTCTTACATATGTTGATAGGTTATTTCAATCGCGAACTGTCACGGGGAAGAAAGAATTGTAATATTTGTTAGTTCGGGAATGTACAGGTCTCAACTGGTCTGGGTTTCGAAGGTTGTACGAAGACGTTGATCCAATATTTGGGGGAACGAGATTTGTTAGATATTCTGGTGCACGACCATTTATCATCTTATAGAACATTATAAGCGTGTGAACGCGTCGTCTCTCTTCTAGGGATGACCAATTCACTTCCTGTTGAAGTTTATCGAGAGAGACCAGTTTGGTTGCTCCCGATACAATACGAGCATATTCATTTTGGATCTTGTCAAGCATATCCTTTTCAGTCATAGAGCAATTGTTCCATATAATAGATAAATACAGAATCCCTAAAGAAAGACCAACACGGCAAAATTGAAAATGTTGCAGGCTCGGTTTGATTGATTAAAAAATTCTGGAAACAAAGTGATCCCTCGGAAGCATTAATCACAACAAAATAACATAAGAATTGCAGACTCGGTTTGATTGAGTCTGTACATGAGGGATAATGAATAAGTGCAACATCCCTCACGCCCCCTAGCACCGGCTTGAGCCTGTTCATGGACGGTACTGGAAAGTGCAAGTTACCGTCCACGCCCCCTAGCACCGGCTTAAGCAGAATTCAACATTTAAACATGAAGTAGTAAAATTTTGAATTTAGAAACATCCGCAGATGTGTTCATACGGCGGTTATCATGGAACCTTCAATGTGACACTTCCGTGCCATTCCATGAAAAGCGGCGCATGGTCCCCAAGTGATAAAAAGCGTGTGCCCTAAACGAGAAAACAATGGGCGGAACTAAATAAAATGGAATTTTGAAAGGGGATCAGAGGTTATGAAGCCTGCGTATCACAGATAAGACGTCAAAAGACAAATTTAAAAAGCAGGCAACATATCCTAAGGGTGATTCAACATTATTCAAGTAGGAATATTGGAACCACCCAACTAGAAAATGCCGAAAAGTTGAAACTAAAAGTACCACAAGCACAACAATAATGTCGTGCTGAACGATCTTCAAGGATCGGAAATATAACATCATTGATTAAATGTACGGGGAGACTTTTTACAGCCGCCACACGGCACAAGTAACACGGATGTGATCATAAAATAGATAAATACAGAATCCCTAAAGAAAGACCAACACGGCCAAATTGAAAATGTTGCAGGCTCGGTTTGATTGAGCCTGTTCATGGACGGTACTGGAAAGTGCAAGTTACCGTCCTTGCCCCCTAGCACCGGCTTAAGCAGAATTCAACATTTAAACATGAAGTAGTAAAATTTTGAATTTAGAAACATCCGCAGATGTGTTCATACGGCGGTTATCATGGAACCTTCAATGTGACACTTCCGTGCCATTCCATGAAAAGCGGCGCATGGTCCCCAAGTGATAAAAAGCGTGTGCCCTAAACGAGAAAACAATGGGCGGAACTAAATAAAATGGAATTTTGAAAGGGGATCAGAGGTTATGAAGCCTGCGTATCACAGATAAGACGTCAAAAGACAAATTTAAAAAGCAGGCAACATATCCTAAGGGTGATTCAACATTATTCAAGTAGGAATATTGGAACCACCCAACTAGAAAATGCCGAAAAGTTGAAACTAAAAGTACCACAAGCACAACAATAATGTCGTGCTGAACGATCTTCAAGGATCAGCATATTCTAGAATTGGTCGGATGAAAGAGGTGTATATTACTTCAAGAGATTTCCTATTAAGAGTAAATTTAAGTCTACGCATGATGTGAACCCGTGTCCATGCTTTATTATCCCCCGCCGATGGAATCGGGAGGGGGATATAGTTTTGGCGTTGTCCGTCAGTCCGAATTTCGTTTCCGGAGTAGTTCTCTGCAACTAATGGCTGGAATTCAACGAAACTTTATGGGAATGTTGATCAGCATGTGAAGTTGTGCACCTGGGTATTTTCGTCTGTATATTTTTAGAGTTATTGCCCTTGACTTAGTAAAATTTTGTAATTATGCCCCCACAGAGTGGGAGCATATAGCGTTGCACTTGTCCGTCCGAGTGTCCGTACGTCTGTCCGTACGTCCCGAAATCTTGTGAACACAACTCCTCTCAAACCGGATGGCAGATTTTGCTTAAACTTCCAGGAATGAACAACCTTAATGTGTAGATGGTAGTAAAGGAAGGAATTTTTGCTGCGACCAAATTTAACAGAATTATGGCCCTTTGTTGATTTTTCCACTATATACTATGTAGAAATTTTGTGAACGCAACTCATCTTAAACAGGATGGCAGATTTTGCTTAAACTTCCAGGGATGAATAACCTTAATGTGTAGATGGTAGTAAAGGAAGGAATTTTTGCTGCGACCAAATTTAACAGAATTATGGCCCTTTGTTTTTATGCCCCCACAATGTGGGAGCATATAGCGTTGCACTTGTCCGTCCGTCCGTCAGTCAGTCCGTCCGTACGTCCCGAAATCTTGTGAACGCAACTCCTCTTAAACCGGTTGGCAGATTTTGCTTAAACTTACAGGGATGAACAACCTTAATGTGTAGATGGTAGTAAAGGAAGGAATTTTCGCTGCGACCAAATTTAACAGAATTATGGCCCTTTGTTAATTTTTTCACTAGATACTATGTGGAAATTTTGTGAACACAAGTCCTCTTAAACCGGATGGCAGATTTTGCTTAAACTTACAGGGATGAACAACCTTCAGGTGTAGATGGTAGTAAAGGAAGGAATTTTCGCTGCGACCAAATTTTACAGAATTATGGCCCTTTGTTGATTTTTTCACTATATACTATGTAGAAATTTTGTGAATGCAACTCCTCTTAAACCGGATGGCAGATTTTGCTTAAACTTACAGGGATGAACAACCTTAATGTGTAAATGGTAGTAAAGGAAGGAATTTTTGCTGCGACCAAATTTAACAGAATTATGGCCCGTTGTTGATTTTTTCACTATATACTATGTAGAAATTTTGTGAACACAAGTCCTCTTAAACCGGATGGCAGATTTTGCTTAAACTTACAGGGATGAACAACCTTCAGGTGTAGATGGTAGTAAAGGAAGGAATTTTCGCTGCGACCAAATTTTACAGAATTATGGCCCTTTGTTGATTTTTTCACTATATACTATGTAGAAATTTTGTGAATGCAACTCCTCTTAAACCGGATGGCAGATTTTGCTTAAACTCACAGGGATGAACAACCTTAATGTGTAGATGGTAGTAAAGAAAGGAATTTTTGCTGCAACCAAATTCAACAGAAATATGGCCCTTTTTTTATTTTTTCATTATATACTATGTAGAAATTTTGTGAACGCAACTCCTCTTAAACCGGATGGCAGATTTTGCTTAAACTTCCAGGGATTAACAACCTTAATGTGTAGATGGTAGTAAAGGAAGGAATTTTTGCTGAGACCAAATTTAACAGAATTATGGCCCTTTGTTGATTTTTAGTTTTCAACTTGTGGCACATGTAGTCCAAAAAATATTTGACCTAGAGTCATAAGATTGACAGAACAGTGGCGTGTGGGGGCATTCGTGTCCTATGGACACATTTCTAGTTTCACTATATACTATGTAGAAATCTTGTGAACGCAATCATCTTAAACCGGATGGCAGATTTTGCTTAAACTTCTAGGGATGAACAACCTTAATGTGTAGATGGTAGTAAAGGGAGGAATTTTTGCTGCGACCAAATTTAACAGAATTATGGCCCTTTGTTGATTTTTTCACAATATACTATGTAGAAATTTTGTGAACGCAACTCCTCTTAAACCGGATGGCAGATTTTGCTTAAACTTCCAGGGATGAACAACCTTAATGTGTAGATGGTAGTAAAGGAAGGAATTTTTGCTGCGACCAAATTTAACAGAATTATGGCCCTTTGTTGATTTTGATTTTTCAATTTGTGGCACATGTAGTCCAAAAAATATTTGACCTAGAGTCATAAGATTGACAGAACAGTGGCGTGTGGGGGCATCCGTGTCTTATGGACACATTTCTAGTTTTCAACTTGTGTCGCATGTAACTCAAAAAGTATTTGACCTGGAGTCATGAAACTTTACAGGAATGTTGATCAGTATGTGTAGTTGTGCACCTGGGTATTTTCGTCTGGATTTATTTAGTATTTTTAGAGTTATATTTAGTTTGTTCATGGGGTTTCGCTTGTGGATTTATCCAGTATTTGTAGAGTTATTTCCCTTCAAGTTGACTTAGTAAAAACTGTTTCATTATGTTGTTATTTGATCCTTGAGTGCTTGAGTTAGAATCGACCAACTTTACAGGAATAATGATCAACATCACTAAATTACAGGAATAATGATTCACCTCACTGTGAAGCTATGAACCTGGGACTTTGCATGTGGATTTTTTTCAGTTTTGTTAGAGTTATTGCCCTTGAATTACAGTAGTATAAATTTGCAATTTTCAACTTGGGGTTTGCTTGGGGATTTATTCAGTATTTGTAAAGTTCTTGCCCTTTACTTAGTAAAAAGATTTTTGGTTTTCAAAAATTATTTGAACTAGTCATATGATTGACAGAACAGTGGCGCGGTTGGGGCACCCGTGTCCTATGGACACATTTCTAGTTTTTATGAAAGAAGAATTAAAATGTTTTGTTTACAATAACTTTTAAAAATATTTGAAAATTGTGAGATCCCTTCTTGATGCCTTGAAAATGGCAATGAAGTCTGGAGATTAAGATGTTTTTACATCTAGGTGAGCTATTGTGATCCCCCACCGTCCGTCGCCGTGCGTCGTCAGCAATTTCTTTAAACAACATCTCCTCAGAAACAAATGACTGCACAGCAACCAAACTTTACAGGAATGATCCTACGGTGGTCCCCTGCCAAAGTTGATCAAATGGTTCCGGTCTGTTGCATAAGTAGGTCACAGGGCCAGAAAAGGAGTTTCAAAAATGCAAAATTAAAAAATTTTGTCTGAAAGTACAAGGCCTACAGCTTTGATATTTGGTATATGATATAACCTATAGGTCCTCTACCAAAATTGTTCGAATTTTAGCCCTGGGGTCAAAATTGGCCCCACTCCAGGGGGTCATAGATTTTCCTTATATGTATATTGTGAAAACTTAAAAATTCTTCTTGTTTGAAGGTACAAGGCTTCAAGTTCAAAGAATATTACAGTTTATGCCATGATTAATATATAAATAAAGCCTTAAGTCTTCAGTTGTTGTGTTGATAATAACCAGTACTCGGCGGGGGATATAAATTCAACGAATTTGCTTGTTTACTATATAGTTAATATGTTCATGCCAAGAGCAGTCATTTGAAAGAATGATACCCAGATGTTTGTGGTGTTCTACTTCCGGTATATTTTGGCCATGCATGTTTAGAGATGGGTGGTTTTGCTGATGCATTTTTCTACTTAGCAATAGGCATTCGGATTTTGATGGATTAAAGTTAACTAACCACGTATCGGCCCATTCTGTTATTTTTAGGATATCAGATTGGAGGAGTTCTGCAGCAGCATTTGGGTTTTCAATAACAATATATAAACTGGTATCGTCAGCAAAAAGACGGATATGACTTCCAATGTCATCGACAATATCATTTATAAAAATAAGAAACAATAGGGGTCTTAAAATTGAGCCCTGGGGAACTCCAGCATTTACTGCATCCCATGTAGATTGAGTACCAGGTAGCACGCGTTGCCGTCTTCCGGAGAGATAATTAGAAAACCAGTCTAATAATTTACCTGAAATACCAGCATTTTCTAGTTTGACCAACAGGCCTTTGTGGGCGTGGACGGTAACTTGCACTTTCCAGTACCGTCCATGAACAGGCTCAATCAAACCGAGCCTGCAACATTTTCAATTTTGCCGTGTTGGGCTTTCTTTAGGGATTCTGTATTTATCAATTTTGTGCCACACCTTATCGAATGCCTTACTTATGTCAAAGAAAACCGTTCTTACTTCTAAACCATTATCGAGCGCTTTACAAAATGTATCATATAAAATTGTTAACTGATTAACTGTAGAGTCACCTGGTCTAAATCCAGACTGAAAAGGGGACTAAAAGCGGATAGCGTTTATATGATTATAGATGTATTTGAAATATGATAAACAAGATCAACAAGGAAAGGCGGCGTTCAATGAACGCAACCCCCATATGACCCAGCAACAAGAACCAGTGGCAAGGAGCCCATGCGGACCCCAAAGACAACTCTTTCGAAAACCTTTTCAATGTCACCCTTTTAGTAAATAGCACAGACATTTGCGTCTTTCCAAGTTTCAGGGACTATACATGAACGAAGAGAGTGATTAAAGAGAGAACACAGAGGGATTGATAATTCAGCTGATGATTCTTTGAGAATACGGTTGTTTATTCCATCTGGGCCCGATGCTTTTCCTGTAGAGAGATTATTTCATGCGTCTTCTACTTCTTGTGGACTAAGAACCAGAGATGTTAGGAGATTAGTGTCAGTTGGAGGAGTTGCTTGTGGGACTTGCTTACCACTATCATTCAGTAAAGTTTGGCTACAAAAATAGTTATTCAGCAGTTCAGCTTTTTCGAAGGAATCGTGTATAAGATTGTCAGTATTTGGGCTTTTTAAAGGAGGTATAGTTTGAAATAAAATACTTAAGGGTAGACCACCAAGACTAAGGTGAGAGAGGTTCGAATTTAAGTTTATTTGCCGTTTGTTCATAATAATCAAGTTTAGAGCGTCGTATTAATGTGACGGTGTCATTACGAAGTCTCCTAAATTTTGCCCAAGAGGATTTGCTGTTAGTTCGTTTGGCCTACCTGTATGCACATTTACGTTTTCTAATAGCTTTACGGACTGATCTATTCATCCATGGTACATCGTTAGGACGTATTCTGACAATTTTATTGTGTCGCCTTGAAAAGGTGACATATAGGGGTTACTTTTGTCGGCGTCCCCTAAAGCTTGTCCGGAGCATAACTCAGTCACTATAAGTCTGATTGACTTCAAACTTGGTATGCACGCTTCTTTCAATAACCCGAAGTGCAGTGTACAAGGACCGGTACTCTGCAGATCTTATTTTTTGAGTTATTGCCCTTTGTTAAATTTCATACTTTAATTTTGTCCGGGTCATTTCTCTTCAACTAAAAAAGCTATGGACTTGAAACTTCATAGGATGATGGATCTCATTAAGAAGAAGTGCAGTGCACAAGAACCGGTACTCTGCACTTTTTTTAGTTATTGCCCTTTGTTAATTTTCATACTTTATTTTTGTCCAGGCCATTTCTCCTAATGTATAAAAGCCATGGACTTGAAACTTCATAGGATGATAGGTCTCATTAAGAAAAAGTGCAGTGCACAAGAACAGGTACTCTGCATTTCTTATTTTTTGAGTTATTGCCCTTTGTTTATTTTCATACTTTTATTTTGTCCGGGTCATTTCTCCTTAAGTATAAAAGCTATGGACTTGAAACTTCATAGGATGATAGATCTCATTAAGAAGAAGTACAGTACACAAGAATCGGTACTCTGCATTTCTTAATTTTTGAGTTATGGCCCTTTGTTAATTTTCTTACTTAATATTTGTCCAGGCCATTTCTCCGAAAGTATAAAAGTTATGGACTTGAAACTTCATAGGATGATAGATCTCATTAAGAAAAAGTGCAGTGCATAAGAACTGATACTCTGCATTTCTTATTTTTTGAGTTATTGCCCTTTGTTGATTTTCTTACTTTATTTTTGTCCTGGTCATTTCTCCTCAAGTATGAAAGCTATGGACTTGAAACATCATAGAATGATAGATCTTATTGATAATCAGTGCAGTGCACAGATATGTTGCTCTGCACTTATTATTTTTTTAGTTATTGCCCTTTGTTATTTTTCATATTTCATTTTTGTCCTGGCCATTTCTCCTAAACTACATTGTTCACAAGGCGACACATCCGACTCGCGGTGTTCTAGTTAGGGATACATTTGCTGCTGATTTCTAAAATATTTTCTGTTACATTGGTTGTATGAATGTTGATGTTCTCATGGTTACAAGAGTGCCAGTCGAACTCACCTAGTGCTGGTTTCAGAGTGTTAAAGTCACAACGGTCATACATCTATATGTGTCTTGAATAGGAAAGCAATTTTGGCTTGTGAAATTTCAACAGAGCAAAGACTGGACAGTTAAACCGAACATTTTGGTCAAGAAGATGGTCACCGACACCAGATAAGAAAACAGTTTCACCTTTAGATACATATATAATCTAGAGTTGAGTTTGAGTTTTCGGTAAAATGTGTCGGTTTATTAATAAGTTGCACAAGATCGTTCTCTCGACAGAGTGAAGCTATATTTAAAGATGCATTACGATTTTAGGTATTGTACTTAAAATCTCCCGTGATGAATATATAGGAAAAGCCAGTATCGACAGCCAGTGAAAGAGTCTCCATTAAGCTATTATAAATTGAAGCAGCGTTAGGTGGCCTGTAAAAGTTGCCAAAAAGTATCTTTTTGTTGTTACGCAATGTAACCTCGACCCATAAGCATTCTAGGTTATTTTGTTCAAGATCAGCTCTATGCTTGAAGTGAAGATTGTTTTTATCATATATAATAACACCTCCATGACTGTCTCCGTGTCTGTCTTTGCGGAGAGGCAAATGAAATATAGGAATTTTCATCGGAGACAGAATCGCTTAATCAAGTTTCTGTGAAAGCTAGGATATCGAAGTCCAACAACTCAACTGACAATTAATCTATCTTGTTTTGAATACCGAAGACAAAGACTATCTAGCTGTACTGGGTCCATGGTTCTTATGTACATCGCCACAATTTGTAATAAATGTATGTACTCATAATACTAAAACACTGACAAAAGTATCCGAATAAAAACGTAAGTAAACAATAGGTTTGAGTTAAGACGAGACAGGTTCGGATATAACTTTCTTGGTTGCTGTATGACATTATGTCTAGCTTGAGTTTTGGATAATATTTCATAATGTAACGAAAATAAGAGAAGCAGGTTGCAGAATACTAACATGTTAATGAGGAAGTGAAATGTAAGTGGGATGTTTGATGGAGATCTAGAAGTATACATGGTACCTTGATTTAAATAATTATCGCTTTTCGGAGTAAAGCCAAAGGAATACTGGAAGCTGACCATTTTCAAAGGGTAAAAGTCGGGTGACCAAGCATTTCATATACTCCGAATACACGACAGTCAACATACTGAATAATATAATAAATATTGTGCCGTTGGTTTGAAAAGAAAATAGAAAGGAAAGCAAAAGAAAGAAAATGAAAATGATAAATAAAATGTGACTTAAACAACAAGAAGTCATTCTTGTGATGCAGTAGAACTATTCTAGAATACAAAAGAGTAGTAAAACAAACTTTAAATTTGGTGAAATATATCACAAGTTGTGGTATACAAATATTATCAATATGCATATAACATACTATTGTACTAGATCGTATTTACAAACCCCTATACACGTACATGCGTACAGCGCACGCACACACTCACGCAAACGTATACACATACCAACACATAACACGCACGCACATATAAACATATTATTTAAGTTAAAATATTGAAACAGTAAGTATACATTGAAACTAAGCTACTCACACACACACGCACACACGCTCATGTACACAAGCACACATATGGTAATTCATTTGCATATTGTTTCTTTTACATGCCGAGACTTTATAAGTACATGTTCACATGAAATATTCACAGAAGCGTATTTACAAATGCAACTGAAACTGGTTTTATAAACAAGCAACCTAATTAGATTAAGAGCATCATATGTGATTATAGTTGTATTTGAATTTCATAAACACAGTTACTTCATGAAAGAAAAAGACTGAAAATGATGTTGTCAGTAACAGTTCAATATCGTTGTCCCGGTAGCGCATCAAAATTAAAAAAAAAAATATCGAAAAATAAAAAAAAAAAATCCGCAACTTTTAGGCCTTTATCGAAACCGAAAGTATGAAGACCAATTTACGGATAAAATATATCATTTCTCACCAGATGTCTCAGTGCGCATTAATATCATTATCATCAAAGTCTATATATCATTTGATATCAGCAAGGAATTTAACTATCTCAAGGTGTCAACTTTATTCTCCCTTAACATCGTCCAAATGAGATTTTCGTATCAGTTTACTTAACATAGCAAAATCATTAATCTTCCATACATAATTATAGATATTATTCACCTACTTGTTAATCAAATATTATATTGATATTCCAGTATTATCTAACTGTTAATTAATATGCAACACAAAAAGCTTGTCAAACAAATTACACAACTATACAATATCTTCAAAATGACTTGCATATTACATAACATCATAATACACCCAACATTGCATGCCCACTATATAATATCATCAAAATGACTTACATATTACATGACATCATTATACACCCAAAATTGCATGCCCACTACGTAATATTATCAAAATGACTTACATATTGCATTACATCATTATACACCATGACTATCATTATACACAATGACATCAAAATACACCTACAATTGCATGCCCACTATATAATATTATCTAAATGTCTTACATATTTCTTTACATCATAATACAACAATTGCATACCTACTATATAATATCATCAAAATGACTTACATATTGAATTACATCATTATACACCCAAAAGTGCATGTCCACTATGTAATATCATCAAAATGACTTAAATATTGCATTACATCATAAAACACCCAACATTGCATGCCCCCCATTATAATATCATCAAAATGACTTAAATATTGCATTACATTATCATACACATCAAAATGACTTACATATTGCATTACATCATTATACAACCAAAATTGCATGCCCACTATATAATATCACCAGAATGACTTAATATTGCATCACATCATTACACACCCAACATTGCATGCCCACTATGTAATATCATCAAAATGACTTACATATTGCTTTACATCATTATACATCCAACATTGCATGCCCCCTATATAATACCATCAAAGTGACTTAATATTGCATTACATCATTACACACCCAACATTGCATGCCCACTATATAATATCATCAAAATGACTTGCATATTGCATTACATCATACAACCAAAATTGCATGCCCACTATATAATATCATCAAAATGCCTTAATATTGCATTACATCATTACACACCCAACATTGCATGCCCACCATGCTCAAAGAATAGCCCGGTCTTTAAGTAACTTACGGGCGTCAAATTGCAATTGTGAGCGAAATTTTATCAGATCTTCATTAACAAATACCCCTGTGCAACCAATATCCCTTAACTTGGTACGATTTGAGACCTGAGAGTGCCAAACTTCGTAATAATATCACGTGGTTTTCCATTTATTTTGCGTTTTCCTACCCGATGAGTACGATCAATCTCAGGTAGTGACAGGTCGCTTCCAATTTCATGTGAAATATCTAAAATGATTGCGTCTGTATTTTCGTCTGAGGACTCTGGAATCCCTGAAATACGCAGGGAATTTCTTCGACTATACTGTTCGGTTGCGTCCATCGACTTCTCCAGGGATTTTACTTTTAGGGCAAGATTTGTATTATCTAGTTTCAGAATATTATTTTCGTGTTCCACTTTTGTTCAAGTTTGAATTTGATCATGATTCGATGATTTTTAGCAGAGTTTTGCCCCTTTCACTTTGAAAATAATATGAAATTTTCAGTTTCCGTTCATTATCTTCCCAACTGTATACACATTCAACTCAAATTTAAATATGGATATGTCAAAGCAATGCGCAGATCAAGTTCGAGTTATCCCTCTTACACTTCGAAAAAAATCAGAAATATTTAGTTTCCGGTTATTATCTCCCCAATGGTTGTACACATTCAATAGAGAAAATAAGAAACCCTAAAAAACTTGGGAACTTTGAGAAAATAAGAGACCCTAAAGAACTACTCAACTTTGAAATACGGAAACATATTAGGAATATGCAGTTCAAGTTATAATTTGGTCATGGTTCAATGATTTTGGTTATCTCTCTTGAATGTTGGAAAAATTTTGAATTTTAAGTTTCAGCACTCATACTTTTGTGGAAGTGTCATTGACTACAAATATGCAATTTACAAAAGGTTCAACACTGAATAGTTTCAGTTTGTGTTAACATTGAATAGTTTCAAGGGCTTTGAACTTAAAATGAAAAAAATAGTTTGTGCAAACCAATTTCGAACTAAATATTTTAACATTTGAAATTTTGGCTGCTTGCGGGGCATCCGTTGCCTGACGACACATTTCTAGCTTGTTCTTGTAAAAATCTGTTGTTCATTAAATTGTAATAAATTCATGCAAATTCGTGTAAATGAATCAAATAATTAATAAGTAAGCAATCAAATAATAAAACGATCTTGCCTCTTTTTGTCTTAAAGGCAATTTCATATTTTAGGGTAGAGATTTATTTATAAATTTTAAAGGGTTTTTTTTCTTTAAAGATGCTGCCTTTTTTGACTTTTACTCTAATTTTTTATAATTATAATTTAAAATTTTAAAAAATTTTAAAATGAATATGGCCCCCTTGGAGTCAAAAATTTAGATATATACAGAAAGCTACCCACCACTTTTTATTCAGAAGTGAGATTAGAATTGCGTTGGTACGGGCAGCAACATTAAATCTCCTGCTGATAAGACTGTTCAGGCTCAGACAGAGTCACAATAACAACTTTGTCAAGATGTCAAACCGATCCTTAAATGTTAAAAACAGCAATTGAAGAGTTATTTACAGATGGTGAGGGTGGTGTAACTGTTATCAGAGTTGATGCTCCACCAACACCACACATGCTTTCACATTCTCATATACAACATTATAGAAGTATGCCTAAAATCAAAGTGAATGAAATCCTTTGGGTTTTTACAAAGCCACTTGGGCAAGTTTTTCTGATTTTAAGTTACCCTTCAAATATTTTCTGTAATCTTGGAAGTAGGTCCCTTCAAAAATTTTTTTTTTTTATTTTGGCGGGAAACTATTATCGGGAAGAAATTCCCAAATTTTCCAAAAAGGCTAAAGTTAAATCTTTTTTCACAAAAAATGGGAATGTTGAACATTTTTTAATGATGAAGAGTTTATTCCTGTAGTTTAAAATTTTTTTTTATGCCCCCGGGGGGTTTTGGATTTTAAAAAGAACCTTTTCCGTCTTTTCCTTTCCCCTTTTTAACATAAAAAAATTTGGGGCTTGGTCCCTTTAAAAACTTAAGTTATAGGGAAAAGGTTTTAAAAAATTTTTTCTTTCATAAGAAATAAGCATAGAGGTATATTTGTTTATGTTTTTTACGACTAATTTTTCAAGGCCCTTTGAAGGGGTTTCCCAAATTTTGGGCCCCTTTTTTTGTTATAAATACAAAAAAGAGGGTTTGGGCGGGTCCGCTTTGAAGCTTAAATTTGCTGGAAGGGTTTGACCACCACCATTTTTTTATAAAATTTATAAAAAATTCAATTTAAAAACCTTTCCCCCCCCCCCGGGGTTTAAAAACCCTTGGGCCCTTTAGTGAAAAAAACCAGAGTCTTTTTTCCGGACACCTAATACATCTGGGGTTTTTTTCATAGGGAAAAAAAAATTAACACCCTTTCTTTTTGCATACAGAATTTCAGAGAGGACAGGGATTCATTTATATAACAAAAAAAAAGGACTGGGGTTTCTTACCACTAAGGTAAATTTGCCACTTTTTTGAAGTTCAAACCCTTTTTTTTTTTATATGCTTTAAAGGGTTTTTTACCCCCCCACCATTTATTTTTTTTATTAAATATTAATTTTAAAAATGAAAAAAAGTTGAACCTCCATTTTTTATTTTGACCTTAGTGAAAAAAACCCAAAGAGTTTTGTTTCCCAAAAACACATTAATACATCTATGGTTATTTCATATGTGAAAGAAAATTAACAAACTCCCCTTCTATGCATACAGAAGTTTCAGAGAGACACGATTCTATATTTATATAACAAAAATAAAGGACTCGGGGTTTTCTACCACTAAGGTCAATGTCACTGTGGAAGTTCAAACTTTGTCATATTTATATATTATGTAGATGGTAGTTTGGTCGTGTCCGCTTTGAAACTTCAGTATGCATGAAAGGATTTTAATTTTGCTTTCATATTTGAAATAACCATAGATGTATGGTGTGTCGCAAAAAAAGTCTGGGTTCTACGACTGGTAAATATGTGTAACGATTGGTTTCGCAGGTAGTTTCAAAACCCCGTGATATAACATCCGGCTGTTTCTTTCAAAGGCACAAGCAAATGAAAGAGACAATGGCGATAGCCATCGTACACGCTATATTTTCAAGTAGTATTACATTAATAACAATTTAAAGGAAGTCATTTTTTCGTCTAGATAAACACACAAAATTAAAAACAGTTGTACAAGCCCTTATTTTTGTTTGGGTTTTTTTTGGGCGCACCAACACTTTTGGGATATAGGGGCCCGGGGAAAGGGAAAGATTTTTTTAGATTATCTCGGGTTTTAAAATTTTTAAGCAACCCCAGGGTAAAAATTTCCCTTTCACGTGAAAATTTGGTTAGAGTTTAAGAGACCCCAGCCATCATTTAAAACCCCTTTAAAAAGAGTTTAAAATTTGGTGGCTGCAACTAAATCCCTTTCCCTTTGCCCAATATTTGGACACAAAATTTATGTTTTTAAAAAATCATAAAAAAATTTAAACCGCCCCCAGCATTTTTGCATTTTTTAAATTTTATTCTACATTTTAAAAGACATTGTGTTTCATACGAATATGAATTTTTTTTTAAAAATTTATATTTTTTTTCTTTTTATTTTTTTTTGGGGGGGTTTTCCCAAACCCAATTTTAATTTAAACCCTTTCCGCCCAAAATTTTTTTTTCCCCTTTTTAATCGGGTTTCAAAAAAAATTGTTTTTGTTTTTTCCCAAAGGGCTAAACTCATCATCTTTTCAAAAGAAAATTTTACAATTTTAAAATTATTTTAATTCTTTTTTATATCTGTTTTTTGAAAAAGAAAATAATTCTAAAAAAATTTCTTTTTTTTGTTTTAAAATCATTTATTTCCGTGACTTTCATACTCCCCGGGGTTATCTTTTTTTGGGCTTTACTACGTTTTGTAATAAATATTTTCGGTAGAAAACCCCTTAAAATTTTAAATTAAACTTTTTTTCAATTTTTTTTAAACAAAAAAGCTTTTAAAAAAAATTTTTTAAAAAATTTGTTTTAAATTTTAGTGAAAATTTATTTTTTATTATTTTTGAAAACCCAATTTCCCAATATTTACGAAAAAGCGACCAACCTGTTTTTTAAAGGGGTTTTTAAATTAGAACTTTGAAAACACCTTTTTTTTCCAAATTTATCGGGCTTGTTTTTTTGGTTGTATTTTTCCTTTTAATTTCCTTTAAAAATTTTTTTAAAGACAAAAAATTTTTTTTAAAGGGCCGCTACATCAGAGACATAAAATCCTTTTTTTGGGTTATACAAAGGGAAAAAACAAACTTTTTTTAAGACCCCCAAGGAGGGTCCCGGAAAAACCGCTCATAAAACCCGCTATTTTCATAAAAGCTTTTAAATTTTTTTGGATACATTTTTTAAAAATTCACTGAGGTAGGGAACTATTTTTTTGGAAAACATTATTTTTTTGAACCTTTTATTGCCGAAAAAAAAAATATTTAACTAAAAAAACCCCTTTTAAGGCCCCTCCGGGAAAAAAAATTTTCAAGCAAATATTACATTTTACATTAGCAAAATTTAAAAAAAGCCCAAATACTTATATTTTTCATTCTTACATAATTCATTAATCAAAACTTTTAACATAAAAGTATCTTTTAAAAATTTATTGTCTGGCAATTGACAGATCCCTACTTCTGATCTTTTATTTGTATAGAAATAAATGTAAACATGTGCTCTTTTTGTTTAGGAATATTTTGTAGTGAAAGTCTTATATATTCACTAATCTCATAATTAGAATTTAGGCCAGGTCAGGGATTTTATACAACCAGTTGGTTTAGATAACTATGCTCATTTTAATTCCAATAGAAACATTCAAATATTTGGGGTAAAAAACATGACCAAAGTACCTAGTAGTCGTTTTACCCGGTGGTGATCCCATTAAACTGATTATAGATTCGAATTGATTAGAAAAACACAAATAGGAAACATGTGTGTTTCCGTACAACAAAAATCGGAAGTAAAAGTAACAGTTAATTGACAGAAATATGTGGTCAAATATGTTTTAAACAAGGAAATAATTATTTCGGAGAAAGTACGCAAAGATCAGTATGACCCCGTATTGTGTAATTAGAAAGTTTATTCAATTCTAGGGCAACGCATCATAATTTGATAGTCCCATGTTGTAATAAAATTCAAATTTTCAATACAGATTATGAGATACATAAAAAATATTAAAGAATAAGAAGCTTTAATTAAAAAAAACAAACAAACAAAAAAACAAAAAAACTGCATACATATACAAATTACTTACAGTCGAGCATCGGAAGTCAATAAACATATCTTACGAAACTTTAATTTGAAAACGATATTTGCGCGCGCTTAAGTGATTAATGTTTATTTGAAAAATAAAAAAAAAAGAACTTTATTATGTTTGTGTTCTAAAAATAATCGGCGGCATAAGAGGAATTTCTTATTCATTTTACAACACTTGAAAAATTACTACAGAAAATGTGTTGTTGTTTTTTTTGTTTTGTTTTCAACAAAAGTGTGTGTGTTTTAAGTTTATTTATACTCGGCGCCGGAATAACCATATGTCCGAGATTTATAGCATCTGGGACGTCTTTTTCCAGCAGATTCCTCCTGGAAGCCAATTCTTCGTTCTTTGGTGGTAAAGGAGACGACAATACCGTCAAGGCATCAACTTTCTGACTGACGACAACAAAAACGGCATCTATTAGCGCCAAACCTCCAGAGTAAGTCACGACAGGTCAACCAATCACTCTGGTACTTATGATGACTTGACTATGACCTTCCGTGTGCCTTCTCCGCGACGTGCACGCCTCTGGAGAGCTTTGGAGAAGTTTCAACAAAAACTTCCAAAACACGCCATTTATAACACCATTCATAGCACTGACGGCTTCGATGTTCTCATCTATTTGCGGGAAATGGTCGACAGGGAAAACCCTACGTAATAACCGCACACCCTGTTAACAACAGATTTTCCGCAGTATATATTTCAAGCTAGTGAGGTTTAAAAATACACGTAGAATCTATCGATTAACTACCATAAGTTGGTTGAGTGTTGGCGGTAAAAAAAGAAGATGTAACTTCCTGATCAATTTTCACTTAGGTTGATTCAGTTTTGAATAAGCTTTGCAGATATGTATTTTTTCAAGAAATATTTAGCTTTAATATTATCCGACGCCGTCAGTAATGAAATGGGAATAATTTTCTGAAACGTGATTTTATTCGAGATTTGCTTCTGGAGAAGACAACCTTCTGTCCGTAGAGCATGAATATTAATACTCATCACAAGACAGTAACTTATTGATCTCAATTATGGTACATCTAAATGTGTATAATTTTTATGTTCAATAAAAATGTTGCATCACTTGCAGTTGTTATTATCATTCAATAATATTAAAATGACATAAAGTATTTATGATGAACAGTCCTAGAATATTTTGATAAGGAACCGTCAGTTGTAAAATGTTATTGTTATCTGATAATGAACAGTCGTCATACTTGCTGGTATGTCATTTATTATTGACAGTTTAGGTTTTTCAAAATTTGCATGATTAACAGTCCGAATGTAGACCTCAATGAAATGTTCTGGAATATTAACAAAATGAATAGTCAACCACATTAACCATATATATGAATGGTTGAACACAACAGTAAGGATTAATAGCGCAATGTGCATATCTTTTTATTTTGGTAGCATATTTTAAGCAAAAAGAAAAGAAACTATAAGTCTGAAACATTCTCTCATAGCCTCCCCATCAGTACATTCAGTGCTTTGATTCCTTCTTTAGGATTTCTGGATTGTATTTAATTACAAACAAAAATATCACTCACTTTGAGACTACGACATGCAATATATTTATACCTGATCAAAAATTTCTTGATTTTGAAATAGAACGTGTTATTTTGTCGTTCTCTTTTACGCAATAGAGATAAAATTTATTTTCTTTAATATTGATTGTTTTCTCTTAAAAATGTAGCAAATTATAGGATGCCTGATGTTCATCTGTTTAACAGAATTGACTCGAAAATTACTTTAATATTCATTTGAATCAGGTGCAGAACTGAAAGAAACTACATTTTATGATTTAAGATAACCTATAAGATAATTGTATAATTGAACTTTAATTCTCCTTTTCTATTGCCATGTTTCATGTCAATAAACTTTTTCAAAGGAAATCGTTATAAAGTGCAGTATGAATTTGAAAATTACATGATAATCAGTTATAGTCACTTTTCCATTAAAAGTATCACTTATTTGAAGGAAGTATTTAATCATTCAGAAGCTTATTTCAAATGATTTTATATTCACCCAGTGTCAGTGAGGAAGAATAAATTAGCATTTGAGCTTGCTTTTGTATATTCAGCATGTAACATCTATATTCTATAAAATAACAATAGGTTTTTAAAGGAACTCTACTGAAGTTTTCGACATGTCGTGACTGGAAATAATTTTTCGAGATTTTTATATAATTTAATTTACGTCTAGACAAATAACTTGTTTGTAAAATTCCAGTGCAATTGCTCACTGCGTGTTTAAAGAATAATGAATAATTAAAACTTTTTGTTAAGATAGCCCCAACTTAAAAAGGCGTTTCAACGTTTTTACTCAACACTGCGATTTTCAATTTATTTCTGAATAGGCTTTTTGACATCAGTGGTGTTTAAACTTGGTATGTTATACAAACTATAGTATTAAAACACTATGATGAATATAATCATGCATATAAAGAAATAGCGAAACGATCATATCTATCGTTCTAGTTTATATTTCTTTTGAAAATGTTAAAATACCCTTTTTGACGTCAACTATTCTATCATAAAAAACACAAAATAACACTTGGTAGATTAACATTAGTCATTGTTTTTGTAGCATTCGTTAATTTAATTTCCATTAAAAATAAAAAAATCTGACAATATCATGGTAAAGAAACTTCTTTTACGATTTCATGATATACTAAAAACAAAATGTGTTAAATTATATTGGATTCCAAGTCATGTAGGAATACGAGGAAATGAAAAAGTAGATGCTTTAGCTAAACAATCATTAAATTTTCAAAAAACTGACTTATTGTTACCTGCTTGTGATTTTAGACCGGCTATGAATAAACTCGTATCATCTGAATGGAAAGCAAATTGGGACAATGCCGTTTTAAATAAACTTCACGATATAAACCCATCTCTTGTTGTGTCACCATCTCTATCTCTGTCAAACCGACGTGATCAAACAGTTCTTCTTCGATGCCGAATTGGACACACTAAAATTACCCATTCTTATCTCCTTAACAAATGACAATGCCCCTTTCTGTGTAGGTTGTAATGAAAATTTTACTGTCAAGCATTTTCTTCTTGAATGTCATGATTTTTCACAGGCCCGTAATAGATTTTATTCTGTAAATTCACTCAAAGAATTTTTTAATACAATTCCATCAAAAAACATAATTGATTATTTGAAAGAGATAAACTTGTATTCTAGGATCTAATTGGTTCATTTCTATTGTCATTTACAAAGTTTAACATAACATTTTAAGCCTATTATAGCATTCGGCACGATATGGCCAGTTATGTGTTGACGTGCCGTAAAAATCCAAACAAACAAACGTTAATTTCAATCCATATTTCAATTTAATCTTTAATGATCGATATTTCAATTTAGTATTTAATGATCAACTAGTTTAGATCGTTTACTGCCAAAATTAAGAAGAAGAAGAAGAAGAAGAAGAAGAACGTTTATTTCACTTAAACTACAAGTTTCTCGTGATTAACATATATACAAGCATACATATATAATGACATGAAAAATACAATGACATGAAAGTAAACGTAATAATTATATTGGATGGACAAAACAAAATAGAGATGACACAAATATTAAAGCATAATGGATATTACATACACAGTAGTATACACAATAAAACTTTTCATTAGTTGGATCTGTTAGGTATACATAAAAGTAGGTTGAAATACATATTAAGCATTAATAATCTGATATCTTAATTTGAAAGCTTCATTAATATATTTACAAAGCATAATTGTTTCTTTATTTTTATCACTTTTTAATAATTGAGTAAACTTATACATACTTGGTCTATTTCTATAATAATTCTTAATATATATATATTCTTAAATTTTCATATGCAGGACACTTAAACACAAAATGGAACTCGTCCTCAATTTCATTTGTATTGCAATTAAACAATACCTTAAATTACGCTCTACTCTTTCACGTGAATATCTACCTGTCTGTATTCTAAGATTATGAGCTGAAATACGCAGTTTTGTCAAAGCTATTCTTAGTTTTCTTGATACAATATTTCTAAATAAGGTGACATTTCAAAACTGTCCTTTACTGATTTTATATAAAAAATAATACATCATTACAATTAATACTAGCTCTCCATTCTTGTAAATATTCATCTATTAATCTCTGTTTAAAAACGACAATAAAACAATTTGATTAACGCTTAAAGGGTTTAACCATACATCAAAAAAACCGTATTTTTCTAAAAGACTTCGTACATTTGCAAACCAGTTTGTATACCCTATATTTATATCAGACATACATGAGTTAACAATTGTAGTTATAATAATATTACTTGAACTTATTATCTTAAACCAAAATTTTACAATTCGGAACATATCTGTTTATATACAACGGATATCTTCCAAGTTCACCATACACAGCTACGTTACTAGTAGATTTTCTAACACCAAGAATAGTTTTACAAAATTTCAAATGAATATTTTCTAAACTTTTTTGATTTGTGAAAACCCCATACTTCACTTGCATACATTAAAATAGAACCAATAAAAGAGTCGAACAACTGTAGGGCTATTTTTGGTTTGTTTCATATATTTTTTCAAATTTGCCACTAAATTATTTAGGGCTTTTAAACTTTACCATACAAAGTTTGAGTATTTAAGTTAAAAATTTCCTGTATAATTCAATGTAACACCTAGATAATTAAAATCATTTACGATTTCTATATTATCTTGACCATATAACCAGTTTTCTCCTGCTCTTAAACCACCCCTCTTACGAAAAACAACGATTTTGGTTTTGTTAACATTAACTTCTAATCCCCATTTATTACAGTATTCATGAAGCTTATTTAATGAATTTTGGAGATCTAGAGGATTTTCATCAATTAATACCATATCATCAGCAAATAAAAAGTATAAAATTAGGCAAATGTCTTGAAGATCTATACCAGAATTTAAGTTATTTTGCAAATAGAGTTCTAGATCTTCAATAAACAAGGAAAACATAAACTGGGGAAATTATCTCCCCTTGACGTAATCCAATCGAAATATCGAAAAAATCAGAATAGTTACCACAGGACTTAACACAAGATTTAACAGAGCTGTACATACTTCTTATTATTCTTAATAATTTACCATTTAAACCAGCATAATACATCTTAAACCAAAGTGCATTCCTGTATATAGAATCAAAACAGCGTTTTAAATCAATAAAAGCACAATACAATCTTTTTTTCTGGTTTCAAATATTTTTCAATTATAGAATGCAATATAAAAACAGCTTCTGTAGTCGAACTACCTTTTTTAAACCAAACTGCGCATCAGAGATAATATTATTTTTCATCACACCATTTAGTTATTCTTTGATTTAAAATACTAGTAAACAATTTACCAAGATGGCTTAATAAAGTTATTCCTCTGTAATTTTGTACATTTTCTTTATTTCCCTTTTTATGTAATGGTATTATACAACCTCTTGTCCAGATTTCGGGGAAAATGCCAGATTCTAAAATATTGTTAAATAGCTCTGTTATATGTCCAGACAAAATATCACTTGCTTCTATAAAATATTCGTTTAAAAGATTATCTATCCCGGCCGCTTTATTTCGATTAAGCATAGAAATTGCCTTAAGTACTTCCTGTAAAGTAATATTTCCATCTAATTCAGAAAAAAAACAGGGTTAAAATCATTAAAATCATGGACATTGTTAAAATCTTCTGCTCTTTCATTCAAGGAAAAATTTACTTCAGAAAACATAGTTTCAAAATAGGTTTTAAAATCGTGCAAAGGTATTTCACAATTATTGCGTCTCTGTTTCTTTTTAAAATAACGCCAAAAATCACGTGGCTTACTCTTTTTTTAAATTCTCAAATTTTTAGTTTGTTGCCATTTAAAAGAACGACGTTTTTTCTTAACAACATATTTATACCTAGCTTTACGTTGAACTAATTCTAATCTATCAGTCTCTGTGTGTGACATATTAAACTGTTTTAATGCATTTTTGTACAATTGTTTTGTTTCCTTACAATCAAAATCAAACCATTTACAGGAATCATCAATTTCAGTTACATCAAATCTTGGAAATGTACAACCATGTTTTAAAAATAGAGGATCTGCCACTTCTCTCACAGCACTTGTGAATAAATTCACCGTATTATTTACACTATTTACATCATTTACATTACAATTCAATTAATATATTCATTTAAAACAGGCAATTTTGCGATAAGTCCAGAACGATATAATTCTTTATCATTATCACTCCATTTAATATACTCGTATCAAATACTTTTGAACCATTTGCGTTAACCGAGTTACACAAATATCAAAATTTAAGGCAGCATGGTCGCTGAATTCATTTAAATCACATACATGAAATTGTTTATCATTTCAAAATCTTTTTCACACAATAATAAATAATCTATTAAGCTAGCACCATTATAATTATAGCATGTATAAACACCTTTCCCGAAATCGTCACCTAAGCGGCCGTTTGCTATTCTAAGGGAGGTAGCTTTACAACATGTCAATTAATCTATTTACCATATGAGTTACTCCCCTTGTCCATTGAAAATCTTGGCAAGGGTGTATCAATACAATAATCATCTGAGTCGATGTCGGGCACAAATTGATCACATAATATATAGTCATGTTTGCATGATGTCCTTGCATTACAATCTCCTGAAACAAAACACCGTGCCTTTCGACTTAAAATGTTCTATATCATTTTGTAAACAGTCGAACAAATCTATATCTATCAAATTTGCAATGGTGAATTTTCTCCCCATAAATAAACTGCAGCTAGGTAAATGTCAGAAGCATTATTAAAGAAATATTTATCAAATTTTAACCAAATAATTGTGTCATGTATATTTTTTACTATTGAAATACCATCTTTAACATTATTCCTAAGATACACAACAATACCACCCGCTATTTCTTTTAGCATTGCGGTGTCTGAATTTACGATATAAATTGTTACATGAAAACCCTTCTAAGTCTATTTCACTCGATTTACTAGTCCATGATTCACTTAAGATGATGACGTCATTTTTGGTTAAAAAGTCAGTGAAGTTTTTGTCTGTTGTTTTATTAGAACTCAGTCCGTTACAGTTCCATATTAAGCATTTAAGCCCATCCGCGTTTTCCTACACATCTGTTACTATTTTCCCATTTACATAGAGTTTGTCGTATGACACCCATGCTGTATTTCCGGCTTCCTTTTCTTGCTTCATCTTTCTGAAAAGTGTCCTCCTCTTTGCTACTACTTCAATCTACCGATTTGTCACGGTTGACTTGACCGCTCAATACATCAAATCTATTATCGACTGGTACCGTTACTTGTGATATTGACTCTTGATCTTGTTCGTATAATATAGAGTTCGTCTCACGTAAAACTTCGCTTACCTCTATTGACTGGTCTGTAGCCGACGGCGATAATCCGAATTTTGACAATTTACTCAAATTTTGTTCATCATCATTTTCACTACTTTTTTTCCTTTTTCCTCTCTTTTTGTTTTTCATATTATCTTAATATTAGGTCCATCCTTTCACTGATTAAATTCCCTCTCCACTAATATAAAAATCCAAAATATCAGTTTACTATATCCTACAAAAAACACTCAATTTCGAGAGACACAAAAACACGTCTTACACCTTTCGCGCCATTATATGTTAAGGTGGGTCTGCTTTACAATTAGTTGATAGTTCTAATCTTGAACTTGAAAACAAAATGCTATTTTTGCAGCAGAGTTTTTGTTGGGAATATATGATTTAGCGTTGTTTTTTTACATTAAATAGAATTTCTACAATAGAGACTTACACTTACACATATATACTGAGTAAATTGATATTCTTTGAGATCTCCAACTTTCAGAAAACTTCTTCACAAATTATATTAAAGTTACATTTAATAAATTTCATAAAAAAAGTAAATAGCGACATTTCATTAATAAATTTGGTTTTATATCGACTCCAGGTCTTATTTTGGTGTCCAAACAACCAAAATGAGTTTTATTAGCAGAAAAAAAGGTAACCTCATTGTGGCGAAATGGGAAGTACAATTTCTGTTTGCATGAGAAACTCCGCCTTCGGATCATCCGTACATCAATATTAAATCAACAAACATGACTTTAAGTGGCAGTCCTAATTTAACGGTATATTTCCGCATTGTAACGGATGTTTTCATACAAATTTAATCTTTTTACGAGATGATTACTTTTACTGAACCCCAGGTTTAGTGCACCGTGAAGCTTAAACGGTTAAAGTGTGTTTGCACAAGAAAATATCACATTTGCTGTGTTCCGGATAGCAACTATAAAACTGTGACGTAGCGCATACACGAGCTCATTATAGTGTTAATTTGCATGTTAAAATTCGTATACGAACTTTAGTGTTACCGTGGGGTTTCCCGTTTAAAATCCTAATTTATGAACAATATTTGATGAGATTTACAACACAACTTTTAAAAAGGTTAATGAAACTGTAGAATGTTTGATTTTTAGGCCGACGGAAAAATATTTTTACATATTTATTTAATGTAACTACGGTATTGGGGCATTGACTTTTGATGAATACTTATTGATGAAAAAAGATCAATGCACGTGTTTGTATAGTACAGCAAATGTTATTCAACCTGTTAATGATGTTTGCATAGTCTTTGTTCCAAGATGCAATATCAAATGAAAACATAATAAATACATTACTTTAAATCGATTTAAGACTTCTGGGATAAGCTAGTCTGTCCTTTTAAGTCGATTAAATGCAAAATAACTATTTACACTGAATCTGTCACTATGGCATCCTGCTGTTACTATGTAGTTATAGCAGATATTCAAAACAAGTCTGTCTCGTGGCCTTTTTGGACTACATTGATATATCCAACAACAAAAGGCAAGTCGTTGTTTTTATGAAGAAAATGATAAATGGGTTTCTCGAGTAATCAAAATTCGTCAATACCAAAATCTTATTACGATCTTTTCCTATTATGAAATATAATGATTTATATTTCATAATAGGAAAAGATCGTAATAAGATTTAATCTTACAAAATATATGATATATTGTCAAATAATATTTTAGGAAGGTCTGATCTTAAATTGAATGCGGAGTTTATTTGATTTGAAAATAAATATTTTCTGTAGACTTAGTTTCAATTGCACTAATATCAAAACAGTTATACATATATAATATTAGTTTAATTCATTGTTTTCATTTTTGTAAGACTATTAAATGACAAATTGTATTTAGGTATTTACGTTTCAACTGTGTTTTATTTAACAAAATTCTTTTATGTACATTCTGTGCTGAAATTCCAAATTGTAAAATAAAATGCTTACAGCTAAATATATGTAGCTGTAGCATCCACACCAAGTTCAATATCTAGTGATACAATATGGGGCTATTTGCTGCAAAGACACAAGAAAGGTTGCTCAATTAAATAAAACAAAGAGAAGGTAAATGCACAAATTATATTTTCAAGTGCTATTCACATGACGCACGTTTAAGTAACGGATAAGGACTTCATGGTTGTCTTGATAAGCAAAATTATAGTAAGTTCCGTATATAATAAAATAGAAAACTATTTGTTTGAACAAATTTTATAGTATTACGTACTGGTGAATAGATATCGATAAAAGACTTTGTAAGAACTTTTTAAGAATCCTCCAGTATTTTTAAGTTAAAACATTAAAGCAAGAAATCTATATACATTGTAATTGAGTGCATTAAAACAGTTTGTAATTTTCTAAACAATTCTTCCATTAAGGATCCTTATCTTATCTTTATAGTCATTTAATGGTGAAAATTCTGATTTGTTGTCATTTAAATGGCGGCAATGTTTTAGACAGAAAAAAATGAGCGATGATAAACGATAACGTTTGGAAAAAACTAATGACAATGATAAATGTAATAGATGGCATGATTTTACAAAATTATGTCGATATTGCTCTGTTTCTTTTACATGTCAACGTTCAAGGACTCTTGTTATTTGTTCATTTGATATAGTATGTCTGATATTATAGCTAGAACTAGTAGGTTTAAGTAGTTAGCTAGCGGTTTTCAAGATAAGTTATGGTTATATTATATGAAACGAGTTAGTTACGAGGGTATAACAATGGCTGGGCGACACCGAGGGATGTTTCTGCTACAAAAAATATCGAGGACATTAGGCCGAGACAATTTTTTTCAGAAACATCCTAAGATGTTACCTAGCCAAAGTCATACCACTGTTACTAACGAGTTTAATTTATTATAAATGTTTTAACGCAATTTCATTTTTTGTAGAAAAAATCAGCAAAGATATACTATTGTCAGTGTTTTTCCCTCTCTTGTGCCCTTTCCCAATTGTTTCGAATGAAAACCCCCAGACAAAAGGAACCAATACCAGCTAATGTTGCCGTAAGCTTTGTTACAGCTATATTGGGTGCATGCCTACAGTTGAAAGACTATATATATACTACACACTGTTAAGAGTCTAATTGTTACTATTTCCATTTATATATGTTCGATAAAAATGCATAAGTGGTTTGTATCATTTTCTTAAGGTAATTTGTTGATATAAGATCGACATAAAATTGTGAGTTCTTTTGTAATTTGCTAACCGAATTTTGAAACAATTTGAATGCATAAGAGCAATGGTTCACTTTTATACATAGATACTATAAGTTTAATGTTTGTCAGATATATGCCAATTGTTCTTAATAATATTTACAAAGAAATGTTTGTAAATATTAATCAGATATTGAGATTGCAATTATAAAAGACAACAACCATAGGTCAGAAATTAATCATTAATTGTCTGCATATTAACAAATACATAAAAGTACCTAGTATAAAAATTAATTATTAATTTTCTGCATGTTAACTTACATAAAATTACCGAGATTGAAAATGATATAACAATTCACATATATTTCTTGCTTATGAAGCAAAAAAATACATAAAAAGATCAATGAATACTATATTAAAGAAACTGTGCAATCAAAGAACTCATCTCAGATGCAAAATGTTTAATTTTCTTTTTTATCATTCTTTTGATGCAAAACGGAATTTACTGAAGTGAATATCTAGAAATCAAAAGGAATTAAATTAATGTTATCAGTTTACTTAAAAGAGAAAACAATCAAACAGAGAAAGATGACTTATTTGCGGGAATTCGAATCATATTTGAATTCATATTATTTTCGGTAAATTGATGAAAGTAAAAGGGTTAGGTCTAGCGGTCAATGTGTTTATTGCTTCATCTTGTGCTTCCCTACCATCTTTCCGCATCAGTACAAATTAGTCAAGGAATCGAACGTGGGAGTAACTTTAAATAGATTTCAAGCTATAATTACATATAGGAGTGCTTGGGCGGGCATTTCATAGACCTCTAGTCTTACAATGGCTTAAGCTTAAACATTATTAAATTGAATTGGATTAATCTTGAGTGCATTAAACATTCGGTAATATTTTAAACAATTTCTAAACGTTGTGTTAAAACGTTTATCTCTACTTAACATAACAGACATAAATGCCGAAGATTCTGATATGTTTTCCTTTTAAAAGTAGCAATTTTTGACATAACAAAATATTGACGATGATAATCAATTGCGTTGGCAAGGGAATGATTTCATTACAAAATTACGTCTATATGCCATTGTTTTCTGCTACATATCTACCTGTGTCTCAGAATAGCCGTCTTGAGAGACAATTACCAGTTCAGTCAAGGACTCTGGCTATTTGTTTCATTTGCTTTTATATACAATGTAGTATGTCTGATTTTATATATCTTCAAACAGTTCGTTTAAGAGCCAGTAAGATAGAAGCTTCAAAGATAAGTAATATGAAAATGTAAAGATGTGCTATTGATTGATATGTCGGGAATACGATCTGTCTGAAATGTGTTTAAGCGTTTTAGTAAAAATGTTTATATTAGGAAGAATTTTATTCCAATTTAAAATATATTAAAATGGTTAAATGAAATGTGCCAAAAAAAGGAAAAAAGAAAAAAAAGATAAAGAAAGCAAGATATTCAATAGTTTACAAACAATAATAGAGAAATTTTTATTATTCATTTTTTTTAACTATTTACTTACTTTTTTTGTAAATAGAAATCACATACACATTGAAAACAATTTGACCATAAGAACTCAAGTAAGCATTAATAAACTCAGTTCAGTACATTAAAGGTAATTCTCATTTTTTTCTCAGAAAAGTAGAAAGAGTAAACACGCGTGTGGTTCAGAAGAATAAAGCTGCACGAATTTAATGAAAGGCAGTATAATTATATTGCATGTTAGTTAATAATCAGTTAATGTTAACTCTTTTGCTTCTGATTGATCACACTTTATCCAGATTTTTATACTTCACAACAACATGTGTCAAGTGTTGTGTGGCAGCTGTAAAAAGTTGTCCCGTACTTCACTTCAGTGTTGTTATATTCAACACTTCTTTTAAGTGTCGCTCAAGCCGGTGCTAGGGGGCGTGGTTGCACTTTTCATGATCCCTCAGATACATACTCAATCGAACAGAGTTTGCATTTTTTCATGTAATTTTGTTGTGATTAATGCTTCCGTGAAATCACACTTTATCCAGATTTTTTACATATGATATAACAAAAAAACAACACCTGTATGTCAGTTAAACATGCCATCTGGTTTAAACCATTTTCTTAACACTATGAGAATTCTCTAGCATCAAAAGAATAAAGGCAAAAATAACATTTTCCAAAAGACGTCAAACAAAAACATTCTTAATTCGTTGTGTAAACATTACACCTGTCTTTATTTACGTACAAAATGTCAGGTGGTAGAAGTATAATCAAATTCGATCTTTTTAACCGGCATAATTGTTTTACTACTAATTGTAATCATTAAATAAAAACGTTTGATTGAATTCGTAAAAATAATCGGGTAATTATCGGTTTAGTTGTGGACAGTAGCTTGTCCTTTCAAGTAGTCAATAGTCATAATATTTCTGGACTTTCTTTTCTATATTCTGCAATTTGTGTTAACATGTTGAACGCATTGATAAAGTTACAGAATACACGATTGTTATTTGGTTGTAAGAGAGAAATGTACTATTTCAGTTTTGTAACAATCTATTCTGTAAAACCGGATTCATAAGTAATCCATTCTTTAAATGTCATTGGAGCCTAGTAATAATCCTGCCAACAGTTATTATTACGTTTCGGGAGAATCTGAGACATGCTATTTATTTAAAACATGATTCAGAAACACAAGTGGAAAAGCTAAGGGATGCATACAACAGTAAAAATCTAACGAATTTATCTTAATATGCACTTTTATTACTGATGCAACACTTTATCTACATTACCATATGATAACACTGAACATAACTTTCTGCAGAACATTACATCTGCTGAAAGCATTTTTGGCCATATGCAAGCCTAGAGATATGCATTATGTAGATTTATACGAATAAGGTATTTAACAAGCATAATTTAATTATGTTTCTGAGCAGTTTGTTTATGAAATAGTTTTTTTGTAATATTTTTACTTTGAAAATGAAACTAAACTTGTAAGATATATTTTCTGACCTATCAGATACCCGTTACGAGATCACTTTTATTGAAAATATTTATATATGACGGTACGCAGTACATTTAGTAAATTTTTAAAAGTAAAGTAAAAAAAAGAATAAAGATAACAACTATTGAACATAATATCGAGAAAATAAGAATCCCTAAAGAAAGCCCAACACGGCAAAATTGAAAAATGTTGCAGACTCGATTTGATTGAGACTGTTCATGGACGATACTGTCAAGTGCAAACCAACATCCACGCCCCCTAGCACCGGCTTTAGCAGAATTCAACATTTAACATGAACTGTTTTTGTTTTTTTTAAATCAGCAGTTGTGTTCATATAGCGGTTTTCATGGAACCTTCCATTTGACACGTTAGTGCCATTCAATGAAAAGCGGCATATGGTCCCCAAGTAAAAAATATGTGTGCCCTAAACGAGAAAATAATGGGCGGAACTAAATAAAATGGAATTTTAAAAGGGGATCTGAAGTAATGAAGCCTGCATATCACAGATAATACGTCAAAAGACAAATTAAAAAAGCGGGCCACATATCCTAAGGATGATTCAACAGTATTCAAGTGAGGAATACTGGAACCACCCAACAGGAAAAAAGCCGAAAATAAAGAACTAAATTACAACAAGCACAACAATAATGTCGTGCTGAACGATCTTGAAGGAACAAAGTCGACACAATGAGCACACATAAAGTACTCATATTCACTACCAAATGAATACATTGCTCTCAAGTTGATAGGACTTTATTTAGAGCAATGAATGTTTACCAAGTTTGTGTTTTAAAATTTCAAAAGTAATTTTATAATGGCATGTCCTCCAGTTTTACGCTATTGATTAAGCTTAAATGTGTGACATATTTTAATTATATTGACTGGAATAAATCAAGAAATTTATCGATGCTATTGTTTGATTAACATTCCATTAGCGAATACAAATTAAACTACGGTGAATGAAATCTCCATCTGGATTCATTGCACACAACGATAGGAGTTAAAATATTGTTTCAATGTAATTTCTATATTAATTTGTAAACAATAAAGAATTTCTTTTTTTCTTTTTTTTGTAGGCTTTTTAGACGAACAAAAATACTGGATCTTTAATTTATTCCATGTCAGGAAGGAAGAATAAATATAGATGTGCTTTATAATTGTGTTTAAAATTAATGCAATGGTCTGGCTAGCAACAGACAGTACCCATATATTTGTGATTATTTCATTAGAATATACTTGCAAGACATTTTCTTTATATGTCAGCAACACGAAAACCAAAAGAGATTTTGTTAGAATTGTTCCTAGAAGTTTGTTTGCTCTAAAAACAAAGAAAGTCAAATTAAATGACTCATATGAAAATATGTAAACAAAGCAAAATATAAATCAACACAAGGTTATCACATGTACCATTTATAAAACAGAATTTCTTGTCGCTCTTCTCTTATCTCTTTGCTGAAGCTCATATATTAGACAATGTTTTACCAAAATAATTCAATCACAGAAATTTAACATGTCATTTAATGATGAAATTTCGATTAACAGATGCAATTGAAATAAAATTGAAGCAAACTCTCCGTGTGTTTATTCGATTTGTTAATTCATTTTACAAAAGATGTATGTAATTTTACAAAAGATGTATGTAAGGGTTTCTTTTTAAGTTCAATATTTTTATAGTACTTGGTACAAAAAATAAGTAATTTAACTAAGCGATAGGGAATTTATTAAATTGTGGTGAGTTAAACTGAATGAACTTCAGCAGCAATAATATTTTAATACAGCCTTTTCTATGTTTGTTAATTTTTACTTATACTCTGAATTTACTCCATTTGTTTTTACTATAACGATATGACATATCATTTAAGCCGTTAACTTCTAATTTCCGGTTTTTCATAATATGTTGTAACGTCCGCATAGCAGACATTTAATTCTGTTTGTTTTTTTATAAAAGATTGAATGAAAAACTTTTTTGCAAACGTTA